>NC_070586.1:136782-146782 GCF_027409825.1 Scomber japonicus | reverse complement strand
AGAGGGGGGCAGCAGCCGCTATGCTGCTACCACTGAACCCTCCAGAGGGGGGCAGCAGCCGCTATGCTGCTACCCCTAACCCCTCCAGAGGGGGGCAGCAGCCGCTCTGCTACCCCTGAACCCTCCAGAGGGGGGCAGCAGCCGCTATGCTACCCCTGAACCCTCCAGAGGGGGGCAGCAGCCGCTATGCTGCTACCCCTGAACCCTCCAGAGGGGGGCAGCATAGCGGATCTGCCACGTACTGCAAGAAGAAGCTGCTTAGCGAGCGTTTTAAGATTTACTAGAAATGACTAAAGCTGCAGGACGGAGCGCCACAGCCCGATATACGAGCTGCTGAGGGATGAGAGTAAATGTGATGAGGACTGATCTTCATGTTTAAGGAATGAAATTAAACCATGTGATAAATACGATAAACTATATTTGGTGTCAAACATTCTTTCATCCTTTTCAGCTTCTACAAGTCAAAGTTTCTCTTAATACCTGAAAAACTAAAACTAAATAAAAACTGAACTGAAATAAAAAAGCAAACTGAAAAACTAAATAAAAATAAAAGCTAAAGAAAATGTCTAGACTACAAGAACCCTGGTCCAGACCTACCAGGCAGGATCTCGAGCTCATCGGGAACAAAACTGGGTCTGGTTTCTTTAGACCAAGAAGAGGCCTCTGACACGGTTGAACACGACTATCTCTGGTTTTGGGTTCGGCTCGGGTCTTAAGATTCAGGCCTTGTATGGAGACGTTGAGGGTTTGAGTGAAGACAGGTGTCAGGCAGGGTCGTCCTCTTTCAGGGATGCTGAACTCCCATCGAGCCTCTCCTCCACAAACTGAGAACGGGTCCTTCTGGTTTTAATGTTCCAAACTGTGGCTCCGTTTGTAGTAGTATCTGGGGGTCTACCTGGAAGGGAGGAGGGACCAAGTATCTGGGGGTCTACCTGGAAGGGAGGAGGGATCAAGTATCTGGGGGTCTACCTGGAGGAGGGATCAAGTATCTGGGGGTCTACCTGGAAGGGAGGAGGGGTCAAGTATCTGGGGGTCTACCTGGAGGAGGGACCAAGTATCTGGGGGTCTACCTGGAGGAGGGACCAAGTATCTGGGGGTCTACCTGGAGGAGGGATCAAGTATCTGGGGGTCTACCTGGAAGGGAGGAGGGGTCAAGTATCTGGGGGTCTACCTGGAGGAGGGACCAAGTATCTGGGGGTCTACCTGGAGGAGGGACCAAGTATCTGGGGGTCTACCTGGAAGGGAGGAGGGACCAAGTATCTGGGGGTCTACCTGGAAGGGAGGAGGGACCAAGTATCTGGGGGTCTACCTGGAAGGGAGGAGGGATCAAGTATCTGGGGGTCTACCTGGAAGGGAGGAGGGACCAAGTATCTGGGGGTCTACCTGGAGGAGGGATCAAGTATCTGGGGGTCTACCTGGAAGGGAGGAGGGGTCAAGTATCTGGGGGTCTACCTGGAGGAGGGACCAAGTATCTGGGGGTCTACCTGGAGGAGGGACCAAGTATCTGGGGGTCTACCTGGAAGGGAGGAGGGACCAAGTATCTGGGGGTCTACCTGGAAGGGAGGAGGGACCAAGTATCTGGGGGTCTACCTGGAAGGGAGGAGGGATCAAGTATCTGGGGGTCTACCTGGAAGGGAGGAGGGACCAAGTACCTGGGGGTCTACCTGGAAGGGAGGAGGGACCAAGTACCTGGGGGTCTACCTGGAAGGGAGGAGGGACCAAGTACCTGGGGGTCTACCTGGAGGAGGGACCAAGTATCTGGGGGTCTACCTGGAAGGGAGGAGGGACCAAGTATCTGGGGGTCTACCTGGAAGGGAGGAGGGATCAAGTATCTGGGGGTCTACCTGGAGGAGGGACCAAGTATCTGGGGGTCTACCTGGAAGGGAGGAGGGATCAAGTATCTGGTGGTCTACCTGGAGGAGGGGTCAAGTATCTGGGGGTCTACCTGGAAGGGAGGAGGGGTCAAGTATCTGGTGGTCTACCTGGAGGAGGGACCAAGTATCTGGGGGTCTACCTGGAGGAGGGACCAAGTATCTGGGGGTCTACGAGGAGGGAGGAGGGATCAAGTATCTGGGGGTCTACCTGGAGGAGGGGTCAAGTATCTGGGGGTCTACCTGGAAGGGAGGAGGGACCAAGTATCTGGGGGTCTACCTGGAGGAGGGGTCAAGTATCTGGGGGTCTACCTGGAGGAGGGGGTCTACCTGGAAGGGAGGAGGGATCAAGTATCTGGGGGTCTACCTGGAGGAGGGACCAAGTATCTGGGGGTCTACCTGGAAGGGAGGAGGGATCAAGTATCTGGGGGTCTACCTGGAAGGGAGGAGGGACCAAGTATCTGGGGGTCTACCTGGAGGAGGGACCAAGTATCTGGGGGTCTACCTGGAGGAGGGGTGAAGTATCTGGGGGTCTACCTGGAAGGGAGGAGGGACCAAGTATCTGGGGGTCTACCTGGAAGGGAGGAGGGACCAAGTATCTGGGGGTCTACCTGGAAGGGAGGAGGGACCAAGTATCTGGGGGTCTACCTGGAAGGGAGGAGGGACCAAGTATCTGGTGGTCTACCTGGAGGAGGGACCAAGTATCTGGGGGTCTACCTGGAAGGGAGGAGGGACCAAGTATCTGGGGGTCTACCTGGAGGAGGAGGGATCAAGTATCTGGGGGTCTACCTGGAGGAGGGACCAAGTATCTGGGGGTCTACCTGGAAGGGAGGAGGGACCAAGTATCTGGGGGTCTACCTGGAGGAGGGACCAAGTATCTGGGGGTCTACCTGGAGGAGGGACCAAGTATCTGGGGGTCTACCTGGAAGGGAGGAGGGACCAAGTATCTGGGGGTCTACCTGGAGGAGGGACCAAGTATCTGGGGGTCTACCTGGAAGGGAGGAGGGACCAAGTATCTGGGGGTCTACCTGGAAGGGAGGAGGGACCAAGTATCTGGGGGTCTACCTGGAAGGGAGGAGGGATCAAGTATCTGGGGGTCTACCTGGAAGGGAGGAGGGACCAAGTATCTGGGGGTCTACCTGGAAGGGAGGAGGGACCAAGTATCTGGTGGTCTACCTGGAGGAGGGGTCAAGTATCTGGGGGTCTACCTGGAAGGGAGGAGGGGTCAAGTATCTGGTGGTCTACCTGGAGGAGGGACCAAGTATCTGGGGGTCTACCTGGAGGAGGGACCAAGTACCTGGGGGTCTACCTGGAGGAGGGGTCAAGTATCTGGGGGTCTACCTGGAAGGGAGGAGGGACCAAGTATCTGGGGGTCTACCTGGAAGGGAGGAGGGATCAAGTATCTGGTGGTCTACCTGGAGGAGGGACCAAGTATCTGGGGGTCTACCTGGAAGGGAGGAGGGATCAAGTATCTGGGGGTCTACCTGGAAGGGAGGAGGGATCAAGTATCTGGGGGTCTACCTGGAAGGGAGGAGGGACCAAGTATCTGGGGGTCTACCTGGAGGAGGGATCAAGTATCTGGGGGTCTACCTCGAGGAGGGACCAAGTATCTGGGGGTCTACCTGGAAGGGAGGAGGGACCAAGTATCTGGGGGTCTACCTGGAAGGGAGGAGGGACCAAGTATCTGGGGGTCTACCTGGAAGGGAGGAGGGACCAAGTATCTGGGGGTCTACCTGGAAGGGAGGAGGGACCAAGTATCTGGGGGTCTACCTGGAGGAGGGACCAAGTATCTGGGGGTCTACCTGGAAGGGAGGAGGGACCAAGTATCTGGGGGTCTACCTGGAGGAGGGACCAAGTATCTGGGGGTCTACCTGGAGGAGGGACCAAGTATCTGGGGGTCTACCTGGAAGGGAGGAGGGACCAAGTATCTGGGGGTCTACGAGGAGGGACCAAGTATCTGGGGGTCTACCTGGAAGGGAGGAGGGACCAAGTATCTGGGGGTCTACCTGGAGGAGGGATCAAGTATCTGGGGGTCTACCTGGAGGAGGGATCAAGTATCTGGGGGTCTACCTGGAAGGGAGGAGGGATCAAGTATCTGGGGGTCTACCTGGAGGAGGGACCAAGTATCTGGGGGTCTACCTGGAGGAGGGACCAAGTATCTGGGGGTCTACCTGGAGGAGGGATCAAGTATCTGGGGGTCTACCTGGAGGAGGGACCAAGTATCTGGGGGTCTACCTGGAGGAGGGACCAAGTATCTGGGGGTCTACCTGGAGGAGGGATCAAGTATCTGGGGGTCTACCTGGAGGAGGGACCAAGTATCTGGGGGTCTACCTGGAGGAGGGATCAAGTATCTGGGGGTCTACCTGGAGGAGGGATCAAGTATCTGGGGGTCTACCTGGAAGGGAGGAGGGACCAAGTATCTGGGGGTCTACCTGGAGGAGGGATCAAGTATCTGGGGGTCTACCTGGAGGAGGGATCAAGTATCTGGGGGTCTACCTGGAAGGGAGGAGGGACCAAGTATCTGGGGGTCTACCTGGAGGAGGGATCAAGTATCTGGGGGTCTACCTGGAAGGGAGGAGGGACCAAGTATCTGGGGGTCTACCTGGAGGAGGGACCAAGTATCTGGGGGTCTACCTGGAAGGGAGGAGGGACCAAGTATCTGGGGGTCTACCTGGAGGAGGGACCAAGTATCTGGGGGTCTACCTGGAGGAGGGATCAAGTATCTGGGGGTCTACCTGGAAGGGAGGAGGGACCAAGTATCTGGGGGTCTACCTGGAGGAGGGATCAAGTATCTGGGGGTCTACCTGGAAGGGAGGAGGGACCAAGTATCTGGGGGTCTACCTGGAGGAGGGACCAAGTATCTGGGGGTCTACCTGGAAGGGAGGAGGGACCAAGTATCTGGGGGTCTACCTGGAGGAGGGACCAAGTATCTGGGGGTCTACCTGGAGGAGGGACCAAGTATCTGGGGGTCTACCTGGAAGGGAGGAGGGACCAAGTATCTGGGGGTCTACGAGGAGGGACCAAGTATCTGGGGGTCTACCTGGAAGGGAGGAGGGACCAAGTATCTGGGGGTCTACCTGGAGGAGGGACCAAGTATCTGGGGGTCTACCTGGAGGAGGGATCAAGTATCTGGGGGTCTACCTGGAGGAGGGATCAAGTATCTGGGGGTCTACCTGGAAGGGAGGAGGGATCAAGTATCTGGGGGTCTACCTGGAGGAGGGACCAAGTATCTGGGGGTCTACCTGGAGGAGGGACCAAGTATCTGGGGGTCTACCTGGAGGAGGGATCAAGTATCTGGGGGTCTACCTGGAGGAGGGACCAAGTATCTGGGGGTCTACCTGGAGGAGGGACCAAGTATCTGGGGGTCTACCTGGAGGAGGGATCAAGTATCTGGGGGTCTACCTGGAGGAGGGACCAAGTATCTGGGGGTCTACCTGGAGGAGGGATCAAGTATCTGGGGGTCTACCTGGAGGAGGGACCAAGTATCTGGGGGTCTACCTGGAGGAGGGATCAAGTATCTGGGGGTCTACCTGGAGGAGGGATCAAGTATCTGGGGGTCTACCTGGAAGGGAGGAGGGACCAAGTATCTGGGGGTCTACCTGGAGGAGGGATCAAGTATCTGGGGGTCTACCTCGAGGAGGGACCAAGTATCTGGGGGTCTACCTGGAAGGGAGGAGGGACCAAGTATCTGGGGGTCTACCTGGAAGGGAGGAGGGACCAAGTATCTGGGGGTCTACCTGGAAGGGAGGAGGGACCAAGTATCTGGGGGTCTACCTGGAAGGGAGGAGGGACCAAGTATCTGGGGGTCTACCTGGAAGGGAGGAGGGACCAAGTATCTGGGGGTCTACCTGGAGGAGGGACCAAGTATCTGGGGGTCTACCTGGAAGGGAGGAGGGACCAAGTATCTGGGGGTCTACCTGGAGGAGGGACCAAGTATCTGGGGGTCTACCTGGAGGAGGGACCAAGTATCTGGGGGTCTACCTGGAAGGGAGGAGGGACCAAGTATCTGGGGGTCTACGAGGAGGGACCAAGTATCTGGGGGTCTACCTGGAAGGGAGGAGGGACCAAGTATCTGGGGGTCTACCTGGAGGAGGGATCAAGTATCTGGGGGTCTACCTGGAGGAGGGATCAAGTATCTGGGGGTCTACCTGGAAGGGAGGAGGGATCAAGTATCTGGGGGTCTACCTGGAGGAGGGACCAAGTATCTGGGGGTCTACCTGGAGGAGGGACCAAGTATCTGGGGGTCTACCTGGAGGAGGGATCAAGTATCTGGGGGTCTACCTGGAGGAGGGACCAAGTATCTGGGGGTCTACCTGGAGGAGGGACCAAGTATCTGGGGGTCTACCTGGAGGAGGGATCAAGTATCTGGGGGTCTACCTGGAGGAGGGACCAAGTATCTGGGGGTCTACCTGGAGGAGGGATCAAGTATCTGGGGGTCTACCTGGAGGAGGGATCAAGTATCTGGGGGTCTACCTGGAAGGGAGGAGGGACCAAGTATCTGGGGGTCTACCTGGAGGAGGGATCAAGTATCTGGGGGTCTACCTGGAGGAGGGATCAAGTATCTGGGGGTCTACCTGGAAGGGAGGAGGGACCAAGTATCTGGGGGTCTACCTGGAGGAGGGATCAAGTATCTGGGGGTCTACCTGGAAGGGAGGAGGGACCAAGTATCTGGGGGTCTACCTGGAGGAGGGACCAAGTATCTGGGGGTCTACCTGGAAGGGAGGAGGGACCAAGTATCTGGGGGTCTACCTGGAGGAGGGACCAAGTATCTGGGGGTCTACCTGGAGGAGGGATCAAGTATCTGGGGGTCTACCTGGAAGGGAGGAGGGACCAAGTATCTGGGGGTCTACCTGGAGGAGGGATCAAGTATCTGGGGGTCTACCTGGAAGGGAGGAGGGACCAAGTATCTGGGGGTCTACCTGGAAGGGAGGAGGGATCAAGTATCTGGGGGTCTACCTGGAAGGGAGGAGGGACCAAGTATCTGGGGGTCTACCTGGAGGAGGGATCAAGTATCTGGGGGTCTACCTGGAAGGGAGGAGGGACCAAGTATCTGGGGGTCTACGAGGAGGGACCAAGTATCTGGGGGTCTACCTGGAAGGGAGGAGGGACCAAGTATCTGGGGGTCTACCTGGAGGAGGGACCAAGTATCTGGGGGTCTACCTGGAGGAGGGATCAAGTATCTGGGGGTCTACCTGGAGGAGGGATCAAGTATCTGGGGGTCTACCTGGAAGGGAGGAGGGATCAAGTATCTGGGGGTCTACCTGGAGGAGGGACCAAGTATCTGGGGGTCTACCTGGAGGAGGGACCAAGTATCTGGGGGTCTACCTGGAGGAGGGATCAAGTATCTGGGGGTCTACCTGGAGGAGGGACCAAGTATCTGGGGGTCTACCTGGAGGAGGGACCAAGTATCTGGGGGTCTACCTGGAGGAGGGATCAAGTATCTGGGGGTCTACCTGGAGGAGGGACCAAGTATCTGGGGGTCTACCTGGAGGAGGGATCAAGTATCTGGGGGTCTACCTGGAGGAGGGACCAAGTATCTGGGGGTCTACCTGGAGGAGGGATCAAGTATCTGGGGGTCTACCTGGAGGAGGGATCAAGTATCTGGGGGTCTACCTGGAAGGGAGGAGGGACCAAGTATCTGGGGGTCTACCTGGAGGAGGGATCAAGTATCTGGGGGTCTACCTGGAGGAGGGATCAAGTATCTGGGGGTCTACCTGGAAGGGAGGAGGGACCAAGTATCTGGGGGTCTACCTGGAGGAGGGACCAAGTATCTGGGGGTCTACCTGGAAGGGAGGAGGGACCAAGTATCTGGGGGTCTACCTGGAAGGGAGGAGGGACCAAGTATCTGGGGGTCTACCTGGAAGGGAGGAGGGACCAAGTATCTGGGGGTCTACCTGGAAGGGAGGAGGGACCAAGTATCTGGGGGTCTACCTGGAAGGGAGGAGGGACAGTGGAGCTGACATTTGGATAAATCAGTACTCTATTAAAATGTTGGTACGCAAATGTAGATGATATGCAGTTTGTTGTTGATGCTTATGTATGCATTGTTTACATGATTTCTTACATGTGAAAAGCAGAAAAGGAGCTGGGATTGTTAGTTAATGCCCAAAGAGAAGCATCAAAGGACGGGAAGATTAGTGCAAAACAGCTATTTAGAAGTCTAGGCAAAGTTTATTTACATACCAGAGATGTGTGTGCTCAAGAAACTGTATGTAGGTTAACTAATGTCCATCTGTAGTAGTGTTCAAAGAAAGTAGTATTATACCTACAGGGGATAATATAGTTAAAATGAGTTTGCCCTTAAGTGTGTTGAGGCAAAAGGCAGAGTCACATATTATTGTAAGTCTTTACATTCACAAATGTAAGTTTAATAATACTGCCTGGATGATCAGATTCATTAAACAGAATGTGGAATTATTCTGATTATTTCTCATTTATACACAAAGACAGAAAAATAACTACAATAAAAATAGATGTTAAACATGAAGCTGAAGCTCCACACAGGATAAAAACGCTGACTCTTCATTTATTTACACGTTTATTAGAATTAGGTCTTTGTTTATTATCAGCATGGTCCCACCAGCCTCCCTTCAGACCAGTAGAAAACTGTACAGCATATAAAAGTGGTAGATCAGTGGATAAAATGAGTTAGAAGAAATGATTTAAAGGAAGATAAAGACTTATCAAACAGGTTGATCCAGAGCCCTGACAGCAAAGACCAGGCTCCATATTTATCTGTGCTGATAATCAGCACTAATTCATTTCCCTCCACTCAGTATGAAGTTAGAGAAAAACTAATGGAGGCTTTATTTATTGAATGATTGATGTGTTTAAACTGCTGATGGCACAGATAGATTTCAAAGAGCTGTAAGGACACATAAGTCAGCAGGAGGTTCAGCTGGAGATGAGTTGGACAGTGGAGAAGATACATTTCATGTTTTTAATCAAGTTGTGTCCGTTTGCATCATTATCGCTGTGTGCACTGTTGTACAATACATGCAAGATGCTGCACTAATGTAGAAAACTAGATGGAAAGGATGTGATTGGATAGGGCTGGATCACATGATCTCACCTACAAGTTTAAATGATATAGTTATTGTTAAACACACACATTGTTAAAGAGATATAAACTGTTCATTTGAACATATTTCTGTATATTAAAGCTGGATACCTTTAATATTTACACATAGACTCTGAAAAGTCATCTGGAGCCTTTAAAAGTCATCAAATCTTTAAATCAATCCTAAAACAAACAGCTAAGCAGTGATGATAGAAATGGAATAAAACAGTAAACACTGTTGGGTTGAAGATTAAAACGTATTATTGTTGAATAAGGAGACAGAACACACATTATTTCTACTCTGCTGCTCTGACTGTGGTAAAACAGCCACGTCTCACTCTCTCCCAGCAGTAATCCTTCTCCTGCTGAAAGTCACAGTCAATTCTCTTCTGCTTCATTCATTAGTTTTAGTCCTCGTTAACTCTCAGTGTGATTCTGAGACGCTTGATAAATATGAGCCCAGGCTCACAGTCTGACTTAGAACACCTGTTTTTATCTTCAGCTAAATCCAGAGATAACTGTTCAGTTTGGAGTCAGTTAAGAGACTTAAGTGAAGACCACAAAATCCAGATCCAGACTCCAGATGGATCATCAGGATCCAGCTGATCCTCTCTCAACACTCCTGGATGTTCACTCTCACTCTGACAGAGATCACTAGCCCCACTTCCATCTGATGAGAGAATATAATATAATACAATATAATATAATGTAATATAATGTAATATAATGTGATATGATATAATATAATATAATATAATGTGATATAATATAATATAATATAATGTGATATGATATAATATAATATAATATAATGTGATATAATATAATATAATATAATGTGATATAATATAATTTGATATAATATGATATGATATAATATAATATAATGTGATATAATATAATATAATATAATATAATAGAAGGTGTAATGCTCCTCCGGGCCGGTAGGAGGCGGTACTGCAGCTCTCAGCTGGTTTCTAAACATTAAAGCAGTAGAAGCAGAGCAGCAGCAGGTGGCGGTAAGGCGCCATGTCGCTGTTTGCCAACCGCCATTAAACAACAGAAGAAG
>NC_070586.1:121782-131782 GCF_027409825.1 Scomber japonicus | reverse complement strand
ACCTGTCTCTGTCTCACCTGTCTCTGTCTCACCTGTCTCACCTGTCTCTGTCTCACCTGTCTCTGTCTCACCTGTCTCTGTCTCCCTGTCTCTGTCTCACCTGTCTCTGTCTACCTGTCTCTGTCTACCTGTCTCACCTGTCTCTGTCTCACCTGTCTCTGTTTACCTGTCTCTGTCTCACCTGTCTCTGTCTCACCTGTCTCTGTCTCACCTGTCTCTGTCTCACCTGTCTCTGTCTCACCTGTCTCACCTGTCTCTGTCTCACCTGTCTCTGTCTCACCTGTCTCTGTCTCACCTGTCTCACCTGTCTCTGTCTCACCTGTCTCACCTGTCTCTGTTTACCTGTCTCTGTCTCACCTGTCTCTGTCTCACCTGTCTCACCTGTCTCTGTTTACCTGTCTCTGTCTCACCTGTCTCTGTCTCACCTGTCTCTGTCTCACCTGTCTCACCTGTCTCTGTTTACCTGTCTCTGTCTCACCTGTCTCTGTCTCACCTGTCTCACCTGTCTCTGTCTCACCTGTCTCTGTCTCACCTGTCTCACCTGTCTCTGTCAGGTGTGTCTCACCTGTCTCACCTATCTCTGTCAGGTGTGTCTCACCTGTCTCACCTGTCTCTGTCTCACCTGTCTCTGTCTACCTGTCTCTGTCTCACCTGTCTCACCTGTCTCTGTCTCACCTGTCTCACCTGTCTCTGTCTACCTGTCTCACCTGTCTCTGTCTACCTGTCTCTGTCTCACCTGTCTCACCTGTCTCTGTCTCACCTGTCTCTGTCTCACCTGTCTCACCTGTCTCACCTGTCTCTGTCTCACCTGTCTCACCTGTCTCTGTCGCACCTGTCTCTGTCTCACCTGTCTCACCTGTCTCTGTCTCACCTGTCTCACCTGTCTCTGTCAGGTGTGTCTCACCTGTCTCTGTCTCACCTGTCTCACCTATCTCTGTCTCACCTGTCTCACCTGTCTCTGTCTCACCTGTCTCACCTATCTCTGTCTCACCTGTCTCTGTCTCACCTGTCTCACCTGTCTCTGTCTCACCTGTCTCACCTGTCTCACCTGTCTCTGTCTCACCTGTCTCTGTCAGGTAACCCTGGGGAAGGTGTTGAAGGCGATTGTCGTGATGCGTTCGCTGTTCATCGACCGGACGGTCGTTCGAGGATTCAACGAGAACGTTTACAACGAGGACGGAAAGGTGAGAGGTCACACCTGGCAGGTAACCATAGATACCTGTTGACTGTTTCCATGGTAACTTATATCCTTTGTCCTCTTCAGCTGGACATCTGGACCAAGTCTCAGTACCAGGTGTTCCAGAAGGTAAGACTCACCTGACTCCACCTGTCCTAACCTGACTCCACCTGTCCTAACCAGACTCCACCTGTCCCCACCTGTCCTAACCAGACTCACCTGTCCTAACCGGACTCCACCTGACTCCACCTGTCCTAACCGGACTCCACCTGTCCCCGCCTGTCCTAACCGGACTCCACCTGTCCTAACCGGACTCCACCTGACTCCACCTGTCCTAACCGGACTCCACCTGTCCTAACCTGACTCCACCTGTCCTAACCTGACTCCACCTGACTCCACCTCACTCCACCTGTCCTAACCTGACTCCACCTGTCCCCACCTGTCCTAACCTGTCCCCACCTGTCCCCACCTGTCCCCACCTGTCCCCACCTGACTCCACCTGACTCCACCTGTCCTAACCTGACTCCACCGGACTCCACCTGTCCTAACCTGACTCCACCTGACTCCACCTGTCCTAACCGGACTCCACCTGACTCCACCTGTCCTAACCGGACTCCACCTGTCCCCACCTGTCCTAACCTGACTCCACCTGTCCTAACCTGACTCCACCTGACTCCACCTGTCCCCGCCTGTCCTCACCTGACCCCACCTGACTCCACCTGTCCTAACCGGACTCCACCTGACTCCACCTGTCCTCACCTGTCCTAACCTGACTCCACCTGACTCCACCTGACTCCACCTGACTCCACCTGTCCCCGCCTGTCCTCACCTGACCCCACCTGACTCCACCTGTCCTAACCGGACTCCACCTGACTCCACCTGTCCTCACCTGTCCTAACCTGACTCCACCTGTCCCCACCTGTCCTAACCTGACTCCACCTGACTCCACCTGTCCCCGCCTGTCCTAACCGGACTCCACCTGACTCCACCTGTCCTAACCGGACTCCACCTGTCCTAACCGGACTCCACCTGTCCCCACCTGTCCTAACTGGACCCCACCTGCCCCCACCTGTCCCCACCTGACTCCACCTGTCCCCACCGGACTCCACCTGTCCCCACCGGACTCCACCTGACTCCACCTGTCCTCACCTGTCCTCACCTGTCCTCACCTGTCCCCACCTGACTCCACCTGTCCTCACCGGACTCCACCTGTCCCCACCTGACTCCACCTGTCCTCACCTGACAACACCTGTCCTCACCTGTCCTCACCGGACAACCTCCACACCTGAGCTTGGTGTGCAGCTCTCTGATTGGTTGTGTTGTTGCTAGGTAACGGACCACGCCACCACAGCCCTGCTGCACTACCAGCTCCCCCAGATGCCGGACGTGGTGGTACGATCCTTCATGGTGAGCTCTTACCTGTCTCACCTGTCTACCTGTCTCTACCTGTCTCACCTGTCTCTACCTGTCTACCTGTCTCTACCTGTCTCACCTGTTTCTACCTGTCTCACCTGTCTACCTGTCTACCTGTCTCACCTGTTTCTACCTGTCTACCTGTCTCACCTGTCTCTACCTGTCTCTACCTGTCTCACCTGTCTACCTGTCTCACCTGTCTACCTGTCTCTACCTGTCTCTACCTGTCTACCTGTCTCACCTGTCTACCTGTCTCTACCTGTCTCACCTGTCTACCTGTCTCACCTGTCTCACCTGTCTACCTGTCTCACCTGTCTACCTGTCTCTCTGCAGACCTGGCTGAGGAGCTACATTAAGCTGTTCCAGTCTTCCTGTCAGCGCTGTGGTCGCTTCCTGCAGGACGGACTTCCTCCAACATGGAGGGACTTTAGGACCCTGGAGGCGTTCCATGACACCTGCCGCATGTGAACAGACTCACCTGTCTACCTGTCTCACCTGTCATCATTTCCTGTTCACCAGTCTGTGGGCTTTGTTTTGTTTTCTGTTTAGTTTTTTAATAAAGTTTGATGTGATTTTTTAAACGTGTCTGTTCAGTGAAGGGGGCGGGGCTTATTTAAAGAAGCTGCCATGAACACCTGTGATTGGTTGCCTCTGGCCTTTACCTGCTGTTCTTCCAGCTGTGGTTACCTCACCTCTGGGTCAGTTACCATGGTAACCTGTTTACTGTTCTGTATATTATTGGATAAGTTATGTAATGAGGGAGGTGATGACGTCATTTCACCTTCAAAAACATCAATCAATCAATCAATCAATCTTTATTTTAGCGCCAAATCACAACACGTCATCTCAAGGCTCTTTCCACACGGAGCAGGTTCTAAACTCTTCAGGTTTTAAATTAAAAACATTTATAATTAAACTGATAACAGCTGATTTATTGATTTTATTGAAAACTATGAGACGTGATGACGTCACCCGTATCGATCCGTGATCAGATCCTCTGATGACGTACAGGCTGGGCGGCGCGGCCATTGAGCATGTGCAGTACGCTCTGATGACAAAGGGTCCTCCGCGGAGGCGCGCCGCGCGTGACCGGTCCTCTGCTCTCGTGCAACCGAACAGACGCGCACGCGCTCATAGACAGACAAGCCGCCGTTGTGTCAGTGATGCGCGCGGCGGGCAGCTCGCGGTGGTAGTAGGATCTTAACGGAGAGGCGGAGCGCGAGGACACCGGAGCCATGAGCTGCAACTGGGGCACCGAGCTGTGGGTAAGTACCCCTAACCCTAACCCCCCCCTCCCGGTACCGGACACCGGCTGGCTCGGTAACAGGCCGGTAACCGGTAACCGGGTCGCGTGTATGTGTGAGGCGGCCCGCGTGCGTCTGCATGCTCTGCCATAGCAACACGGGCAGTGACATCAGCGGCTCGCGCTCTCCATCCTCCATGATGCTGCTGCAGCGCGCGCCGCTGATGGACCGGACGGTTTACCGGGTCCGTTTCTGATCAGCTGAGTTTCTCTGATCGATAATCTGTCATTTAGCTCAATGACGTCATTCCACTGTTCATTATACCGCGGGTTAGGATTTAAACCGGAGAGCTGATCAATAACCTGATTAATAACATGATCATTAACCTGATTAATAACCTGATTAATAACCTGATTAATAACCTGATCATTAACCTGATCAATAACCTGATTAATAACCTGATTAATAACCTGATCAATAACCTGATTAATTAATAACCTGATCAATAACCTGATCAATAACCTGATCAATAACCTGATTAATAACCTGATTAATTAATAACCTGATCAATAACCTGATCAATAACCTGATTAATAACCTGATTAATAACCTGATTAATTAATAACCTGATCAATAACCTGATCAATAACCTGATTAATTAATAACCTGATTAATTAATAACCTGATCAATAACCTGATCAATAACCTGATTAATAACCTGATTAATTAATAACCTGATTAATAACCTGATCAATAACCTGATCAATAACCTGATCAATAACCTGATTAATAACCTGATTAATAACCTGATCAATAACCTGATTAATCAATAACCTGATTAATAACCTGATTAATAACCTGATTAATAACCTGATTAATCAATAACCTGATTAATAACCTGATCAATAACCTGATTAATAACCTGATTAATCAATAACCTGATTAATAACCTGATTAATTAATAACCTGATCAATAACCTGATTAATAACCTGATCAATAACCTGATTAATAACCTGATCAATAACCTGATCAATAACCTGATTAGGAGGGTAATGTAAATGTATAGGAGGGTAATGTAAATGTATAGGAGGATAGTGTAAATGTATAGGAGGATAGTGTAAATGTATAGGAGGATAGTGTAAATGTATAGGAGGGTAATGTAAATGTATAGGAGGATAATGTAAATGTATAGGAGGGTAATGTAAATGTATAGGAGGATAATGTAAATGTATAGGAGGATAGTGTAAATGTATAGGAGGATAATGTAAATGTGTAGGAGGGTAATGTAAATGTATAGGAGGATAGTGTAAATGTATAGGAGGATAGTGTAAATGTATAGGAGGGTAATGTAAATGTATAGAGGGTTAATGTAAATGTGTAGGAGGGTAATGTAAATGTATAGGAGGATAGTGTAAATGTATAGGAGGATAGTGTAAATGTATAGGAGGGTAATGTAAATGTATAGGATGATAATGTAAATGTATAGGAGGGATAGTGTAAATGTATAGGAGGGTAATGTAAATGTATAGGAGGATAGTGTAAATGTATAGGAGGGTAATGTAAATGTATAGGAGGATAATGTAAATGTATAGGAGGATAGTGTAAATGTATAGGAGGATAATGTAAATGTATAGGAGGATAATGTAAATGTATAGGAGGATAGTGTAAATGTGTAGGAGGGTAATGTAAATGTATAGGAGGATAGTGTAAATGTATAGGAGGATAGTGTAAATGTATAGGAGGGTAATGTAAATGTATAGGAGGTTAATGTAAATGTATAGGAGGATAATGTAAATGTATAGGAGGATAATGTAAATGTATAGGAGGATAGTGTAAATGTATAGGAGGATAGTGTAAATGTATAGGAGGATAATGTAAATGTATAGGAGGATAATGTAAATGTATAGGATGATAATGTAAATGTATAGGAGGTTAGTGTAAATGTATAGGAGGGTTAATGTAAATGTATAGGAGGATAATGTAAATGTATAGGAGGATAGTGTAAATGTATAGGAGGGTAGTGTAAATGTATAGGAGGGTAATGTAAATGTATAGGAGGATAATGTAAATGTATAGGAGGATAATGTACATGTATAGGAGGGTTAATGTAAATGTATAGGAGGATAATGTAAATGTATAGGAGGATAATGTAAATGTATAGAGGGTTAATGTAAATGTATAGGAGGGTAGTGTAAATGTATAGTAGGGTAATGTAAATGTATAGGAGGGTAATGTAAATGTATAGGAGGATAGTGTAAATGTATAGGAGGGTTAATGTAAATGTATAGGAGGGTAATGTAAATGTATAGAGGGTTAATGTAAATGTATAGGAGGATAGTGTAAATGTATAGAGGGTTAATGTAAATGTATAGGAGGGTAATGTAAATGTATAGGAGGGTAATGTAAATGTATAGAGGGTTAATGTAAATGTATAGGAGGTTAATGTAAATGTATAGGAGGGTAATGTAAATGTATAGGAGGGTTAATGTAAATGTATAGGAGGATAGTGTAAATGTATAGGAGGATAGTGTAAATGTATAGGAGGGTAATGTAAATGTATAGGAGGGTAATGTAAATGTATAGAGGGTTAATGTAAATGTATAGAGGGATAATGTAAATGTATAGGAGGATAATGTAAATGTATAGGAGGGTAATGTAAATGTATAGGAGGGTAATGTAAATGTATAGGAGGATAGTGTAAATGTATAGGAGGGTAATGTAAATGTATAGGAGGATAATGTAAATGTATAGGAGGGTAATGTAAATGTATAGGAGGGATCATGTAAATGTATAGAGGGTTAATGTAAATGTATAGGAGGATAGTGTAAATGTATAGGAGGTTAATGTAAATGTATAGGAGGGTAATGTAAATGTATAGGAGGATAATGTAAATGTATAGAGGGTTAATGTAAATGTATAGGAGGATAATGTAAATGTATAGGAGGGTAATGTAAATGTATAGGAGGATAGTGTAAATGTATAGGAGGATAATGTAAATGTATAGGAGGATAGTGTAAATGTATAGGAGGATAATGTAAATGTATAGGAGGTTAATGTAAATGTATAGGAGGGTAATGTAAATGTATAGGAGGATAATGTAAATGTATAGGAGGGTAATGTAAATGTATAGGAGGGATAATGTAAATGTATAGAGGGTAGTGTAAATGTATAGGAGGGTTAATGTAAATGTATAGGAGGTTAATGTAAATGTATAGGAGGTTAATGTAAATGTATAGGAGGATAGTGTAAATGTATAGAGGATAGTGTAAATGTATAGGAGGGTAATGTAAATGTATGGGAGGTTAATGTAAATGTATAGAGGGTTAATGTAAATGTATAGGAGGATAGTGTAAATGTATAGGAGGTTAATGTAAATGTATAGGAGGGTAATGTAAATGTATAGAGGGTTAATGTAAATGTATAGGAGGATAATGTAAATGTATAGGAGGATAGTGTAAATGTATAGGAGGTTAATGTAAATGTATAGGAGGATAATGTAAATGTATAGAGGGTTAATGTAAATGTATAGGAGGATAATGTAAATGTATAGGAGGGTAATGTAAATGTATAGGAGGATAATGTAAATGTATAGGAGGATAGTGTAAATGTATAGGAGGATAATGTAAATGTATAGGAGGGTAATGTAGATGTATAGGAGGATAGTGTAAATGTATAGGAGGATAATGTAAATGTATAGGAGGATAGTGTAAATGTATAGGAGGATAATGTAAATGTATAGGAGGATAGTGTAAATGTATAGGAGGATAGTGTAAATGTATAGGAGGGTAATGTAAATGTATAGGAGGGTAGGATAGTGTAAATGTATAGGAGGATAGTGTAAATGTATAGAGGATAATGTAAATGTATAGGAGGATAGTGTAAATGTATAGGAGGATAATGTAAATGTATAGGAGGGTAATGTAGATGTATAGGAGGATAGTGTAAATGTATAGGAGGATAATGTAAATGTATAGGAGGATAGTGTAAATGTATAGGAGGATAATGTAAATGTATAGGAGGGTAGTGTAAATGTATAGGAGGATAATGTAAATGTATAGTAGGGTAATGTAAATGTATAGGAGGATAATGTTCGTAGCATCTACATAATCGTGTAACATTTTAAAATATTTACAATTTTATGCATTTTGTGCCACTTTAGGAAAAGTCATCAAATTTCAGAATAAAAGACATTTTGGGTGTTAAATGTGTTTCAGGATCAGTTTGATAATCTGGAGAAACACACGAGCTGGGGGATCGACTTCCTGGAGAGATACACCAAGTTTGTTAAAGAGAGAGCCGACATCGAGCTGAGCTACGCCAAACAGATCAGGTAACCCCAACACCCCCCTACCCCCCCTACCCCCCCTAACCCCCCTAACCCTCCTAACCCTAACCCCCATAACCCCCCTAACCCACCTAACCCCAACACAACCCTGGGTCTCCTACCGGTGGGACGGGCCCTGAACACCTCACCAGGGAGGCGTCCGGGAGGCATCCTGACTAGATGCCCGAGCCTCCTCATCTGGCTCCTCTCAACGCGGAGGAGCAGCGGGTCTACTCCGAGCTCCCTCCGGATAACTGAGCTTCTCACCCTATCTCTAAGGGAGAGCCCAGCCAGCCTACGGAGGAAGCTCATTTCAGCCGCTTGTACCCGCCATCTTGTTCTTTGGGTCACGACCCAAAGCTCATGACCAGAGGTGAGGGTAGGAACCCAAAGCTCATGACCAGAGGTGAGGTTAGGAACCCAAAGCTCATGACCAGAGGTGAGGGTAGGAACCCAAAGCTCATGACCAGAGGTGAGGGTAGGAACCCAAAGCTCATGACCAGAGGTGAGGGTAGGAACCCAAAGCTCATGACCAGAGGTGAGGGTAGGAACCCAAAGCTCATGACCAGAGGTGAGGGTAGGAACCAAGACCGACTGGTAAATCCAGAGCTTTGCCTTTCGGCTCAGCTCTCTCTTCACCACGACGGATCTGTGCAGAGTCCGCATTACTGCAGACGCCGCACCGATCCGCCTGTCGATCTCCCGCTCCATCCTTCCCTCACTGTGAACAAGACCCCGAGGTACTTGAACTCCTCCACTTGGGGCAGGATCTCATCCCCGACCCGGAGAGTGCACTCCACCCTTTTCCGGTTGAGGACCATGGACTCGGATTTGGAGGTGCTGATTCTCATCCCGCTGCTTCACACTCGGCTGCGAACCGATCCAGTGAGAGTTGGAGGTCACGGTCTGATGAAGCCAACAGGACCACACCGCGCACTGCTTCCCCCTCCTGAGACGCCGGATGGTGGTCCAGAATCTCTTCGAAGCCGTCTGGAAGTCGTTCTCCATGGCCTCACCGAACTCCTCCCATGTCCGGGTTGTTACCTCAGTGACCGCCCTAGCTGCGCTCCGCTTGGTCTGCCGGTACCTGTCTGCTGCCTCCGGAGTCCAACAGGCCAATAAGGTCCTACAGGACTCCTTCTTCAGCTTGACGGCATCCCTCACCGCCGGTGTCCACCAGCGGGTTCGGGATTGCCGCCCCGACAGGCACCGACCACCTTATGGCCACAGCTCCGGTCGGCCGCCTTAACAATGGAGGCACGGAACATGGCCCACTCGGACTCAATGTCCCCCGCCTCCCCCGGTACACGGTCGAAGCTCTCCCGGAGGTGGGAGTTGAAACTCTCTCTGACAGGAGACTCTGCCAGACGTCCCAGCAGACCCTCACAATACGTTTGGGTCTGCCAGGTCTGACCGGCACCCCCCCCCACCATCGGAGCCAACTCACCACCAGGTGGTGATCAGTTGACAGCTCCGCCCATCTCTTCACCCGAGTGTCCAAGACATGCGGCCGCAAGTCCGACGACACGACTACAAAGTCAATCATGGAACTGCGGCCTAGGGTGTCCTGGTGCCAAGTGCACATATGGACCCCCCCCCCCCCCCTTATGCTTGAACATGGTGTTCGTTATGGACAATCCGTAACGAGCACAGAAGTCCAATAACAGAACACTGCTCGGGTTCAGATCGGGGGGGCCGTTCCTCCCAATCACACCCTTCCAGGTCTCACTGCCGCTGCCAACGTGGGCGGTGAAGTCCCCCAGCAGAACGAGGGAATCCCCAGAGGGAGACTCTCCAGCCCCCCCTCCAAGGAGTCCAAGAAGGGTGGAGACTCTGAGCTG
>NC_070586.1:82500-107500 GCF_027409825.1 Scomber japonicus | reverse complement strand
AACATCCACCAGCTCCATGAGGTCATGATGGAGGAGTGGAAGTTGTCTAACATCCACCAGCTCCGTGATGGAGGAGTGGAAGGTGTCTAACATCCACCAGCTCCATGATGGAGGAGTGGAAGGTGTCTAACATCCACCATCTCCATGAGGTCCTGATGGAGGAGTGGAAGGTGTCTAACATCCACCAGCTCCATGAGGTCCTGATGGAGGAGTGGAAGGTGTCTAACATCCACCAGCTCCATGATGGAGGAGTGGAAGGTGTCTAACATCCACCAGCTCCATGATGGAGGAGTGGAAGGTGTCTAACATCCACCAGCTCCATGAGGTCATGATGGAGGAGTGGAAGGTGTCTAACATCCACCAGCTCCATGAGGTCCTGATGGAGGAGTGGAAGGTGTCTAACATCCACCAGCTCCATGATGGAGGAGTGGAAGGTGTCTAACATCCACCAGCTCCATGAGGTCATGATGGAGGAGTGGAAGGTGTCTAACATCCACCAGCTCCATGAGGTCCTGATGGAGGAGTGGAAGGTGTCTAACATCCACCAGCTCCGTGATGGAGGAGTGGAAGGTGTCTAACATCCACCAGCTCCATGATGGAGGAGTGGAAGGTGTCTAACATCCACCAGCTCCATGATGGAGGAGTGGAAGGTGTCTAACATCCACCAGCTCCATGATGTCATGATGGAGGAGTGGAAGGTGTCTAACATCCACCAGCTCCATGATGTCATGATGGAGGAGTGGAAGGTGTCTAACATCCACCAGCTCCATGATGTCATGATGGAGGAGTGGGAGGTGTCTAACATCCACCAGCTCCATGATGGAGGAGTGGAAGGTGTCTAACATCCACCAGCTCCATGATGGAGGAGTGGAAGGTGTCTAACATCCACCAGCTCCATGATGGAGGAGTGGAAGGTGTCTAACATCCACCATCTCCATGAGGTCCTGATGGAGGAGTGGAAGGTGTCTAACATCCACCAGCTCCATGAGGTCCTGATGGAGGAGTGGAAGGTGTCTAACATCCACCAGCTCCATGATGGAGGAGTGGAAGGTGTCTAACATCCACCATCTCCATGAGGTCCTGATGGAGGAGTGGAAGGTGTCTAACATCCACCAGCTCCATGAGGTCCTGATGGAGGAGTGGAAGGTGTCTAACATCCACCAGCTCCATGATGGAGGAGTGGAAGGTGTCTAACATCCACCAGCTCCATGATGGAGGAGTGGAAGGTGTCTAACATCCACCAGCTCCATGAGGTCATGATGGAGGAGTGGAAGGTGTCTAACATCCACCAGCTCCATGAGGTCCTGATGGAGGAGTGGAAGGTGTCTAACATCCACCAGCTCCATGATGGAGGAGTGGAAGGTGTCTAACATCCACCAGCTCCATGAGGTCCTGATGGAGGAGTGGAAGGTGTCTAACATCCACCAGCTCCGTGATGGAGGAGTGGAAGGTGTCTAACATCCACCAGCTCCATGATGGAGGAGTGGAAGGTGTCTAACATCCACCAGCTCCATGATGGAGGAGTGGAAGGTGTCTAACATCCACCAGCTCCATGATGGAGGAGTGGAAGGTGTCTAACATCCACCAGCTCCATGATGGAGGAGTGGAAGGTGTCTAACATCCACCAGCTCCGTGATGGAGGAGTGGAAGGTGTCTAACATCCACCAGCTCCATGATGTCATGATGGAGGAGTGGAAGGTGTCTAACATCCACCAGCTCCATGATGTCATGATGGAGGAGTGGGAGGTGTCTAACATCCACCAGCTCCATGATGTCATGATGGAGGAGTGGAAGGTGTCTAACATCCACCAGCTCCATGATGGAGGAGTGGAAGGTGTCTAACATCCACCAGCTCCATGATGGAGGAGTGGAAGGTGTCTAACATCCACCAGCTCCGTGATGGAGGAGTGGAAGGTGTCTAACATCCACCAGCTCTATGATGGAGGAGTGGAAGGTGTCTAACATCCACCAGCTCCATGATGTCATGATGGAGGAGTGGGAGGTGTCTAACATCCACCAGCTCCATGATGTCATGATGGAGGAGTGGGAGGTGTCTAACATCCACCAGCTCCATGATGTCATGATGGAGGAGTGGAAGGTGTCTAACATCCACCAGCTCCAGAGAGAGGGTATATAACTGGTACCAGAGAGACTGTTACTGTTCTATCATGTAGAATATAAATATAATAAAATGTTACCAGTTATATACCAGCTGTGTGTGTGTGTGTGTGTGTGTGTGTGTGTGTGTGTGTGTGTGTGTGTGTGTGTGTGTGTGTGTGCAGCGTATCCAGGACATGGAGGAACGGCGTATCGAGAGGATCGGAGATGCGATGCGATGTTCTGCGGAGGCCGAGAGGAAGTTCCTTCCTGTCGTCGGTCGCTGTTTAGACGCCATGATGGACGCAGCAGAGAGCATCCAGCCGAGGATGGTGAGAACCTAGAACACAGAACCTAGAACACAGAACACGCTGCAGAACACGCTGCAGAACACGCTACAGAACACGCTGCAGAACACGCTACAGAACACGCTGCAGAACACAGAACACGCTACAGAACACGCTGCAGAACACGCTACAGAACACGCTGCAGAACACGCTACAGAACACGCTACAGAACACAGAACACGCTACAGAACACACTTTGTTAAATGGGTGTGTGTGTGTGTATGTGTGTGTGTGTGTGTGTGGGTATGTGTGTGTGTGTGTCTGTGTGTGTGTGTGTGTGTGTATGTGTGTGTGTGTGTGTGTGTGTGTGTGTGTGTATGTGTGTGTGTGTGTGTGTGTGTGTCTGTGTGTGTGTATGTGTGTGTGTGTGTGTGTATGTGTATGTGTGTGTGTGTATGTGTGTGTGTGTGTGTGTGTGTGTGTGTGTGTGTGTGTGTGTGTGTGTGTGTGCAGGACACCCTCCAGGTGGTGGAGGTGTATAAGTCGGGCTTCGACCCCCCCGGTGACGTAGAGTTTGAGGACTACAGCGCCGCCATGAGGCGAAGCATCTCTGAGTCCAGTTACCTTGACAACCGCACCGAGGGGCGGAGACACAGCCGCAAGCTGTGGCCCTTCATCCGTAAGAACAAGGTACACACACACACACACACACACACACACACACACACACACACACACACACACACACACATATACATACACACACACACACACACACACACACACACACACACTCACACACACACACACACACATACACACACACACACACACACACACACACATACACACACACACACACACACACACACACACACACCATACACACACCATACACACACACACACACACACACACACATACACACACACACACACACACACACACACACACACACACACACCATACACACACCATACACACACACACATACACACACACACACACACACACACACACACACACACACCATACACACACACATACACACACATTCACACACACACACACACAGATTTATTGATCATTAGTTCGATGACCTTTGACCTCTCTCTCTCTCCAGCTGTTGACCCTTCTGTCGTCTCCACGGCAACCCCCTCCTCCCCCCCCCACCTCTCCCTCACCTGGGGGAATGGCTCAGTCCCCGCCCCCAGCGTCCAGAGAGCCAATCACACAGCGGCTCAATGACCTCATGACGTCTGGATCCAGAACCAGGAAGCAGTGTCTCCGCAGCCTGAAGAGAGGGGTACACACAACTACACACTATACACAACTACACACTATACACAACTACACACTATACACAACTACACACTACACAACTACACACACTACACACAACTACACACACTACACGCTACTCAACTACACACTACAGACACTACACAGGAAGCAGTGTCTCCGCAGCCTGAAGAGAGGGGTACACACAACTACACACACTACACAACTACACACTACACACAACTACACACTATACACACACTATACACAACTACACACTACACAACTACACAACTACACACACTACACACACTACACGCTACACAACTACACACTACACACACTACACACACTATACACACTATACACAACTACACACACTACACAACTACACACACAACTACACACTACACACACTACACACAACTACACACACTATACAACTACACACTACACACACTACACAACTACACACAAGTACACACACTACACACTACTACACACTACACAAGTACACACACTACACACTACACACTACTACACACAACTACACACTATACACAACTACACACTACACAACTACACACAACTACACACTACACACACTACACACTACTACACGCACTACACACACTACACACACTACGCACTACACACACTACACACTACTACACACACTACTCACACTACACAACTACACACAGAAAATACACATCCCTAACCCTAACCCTCTTGTTGCCATGGTAACCTTAAACTGTTTTTCTTTCATGCTCCGCTCTGATGGATCAGCTGTCACTCAAACTGGTCAGTACCACAACACGCATGACGTCACATGACCCTGTGTAGAACATACATGACCCTGTGTAGAACATACATGACGTCACATGACGCTGTGTAGAACATACATGACGTCACATGACGCTGTGTAGAACATACATGACGTCACATGACACTGTGTAGAACATACATGATGTCACATGACCCTGTGTAGAACATACATGATGTCACATGACCCTGTGTAGAACATACATGACGCTGTGTAGAGCATACATGACCCTGTGTAGAACATACATGACCCTGTGTAGAACATACATGACGTCACATGACGCTGTGTAGAACATACATGACGCTGTGTAGAACATACATGACGTCACATGACCCTGTGTAGAACATACATGACGCTGTGTAGAACATACATGACGTCACATGACCCTGTGTAGAACATACATGATGTCACATGACCCTGTGTAGAACATACATGAAGTCACATGACCCTGTGTAGAACATACATGACGTCACATGACCCTGTGTAGAACATACATGACCCTGTGTAGAACATACATGACGTCACATGACCCTGTGTAGAACATACATGATGCTGTGTAGAACATACATGACGTCACATGACCCTGTGTAGAACATACATGACGTCACATGACCCTGTGTAGAACATACATGACGTCACATGACCCTGTGTAGAACATACATGACCCTGTGTAGAACATACATGACGTCACATGACCCTGTGTAGAACATACATGATGCTGTGTAGAACATACATGACGTCACATGACCCTGTGTAGAACATACATGATGTCACATGACCCTGTGTAGAACATACATGACCCTGTGTAGAACATACATGACGTCACATGACCCTGTGTAGAACATACATGACGTCACATGACCCTGTGTAGAACATACATGACCCTGTGTAGAACATACGTGACCCTGTGTAGAACATACATGACCCTGTGTAGAACATACATGACCCTGTGTAGAACATACATGACCCTGTGTAGAACATACATGACCCTGTGTAGAACATACATGATGTCACATGACCCTGTGTAGAACATACATGATGTCACATGACCCTGTGTAGAACATACATGACCCTGTGTAGAACATACATGACCCTGTGTAGAACATACATGACCCTGTGTAGAACATACATGATGTCACATGACCCTGTGTAGAACATACATGACCCTGTGTAGAACATACATGATGTCACATGACCCTGTGTAGAACATACATGACCCTGTGTAGAACATACGTGACCCTGTGTAGAACATACATGATGTCACATGACGCTGTGTAGAACATACATGATGCTGTGTAGAACATACGTGACCCTGTATAGAACATACATGATGTCACATGACCCTGTGTAGAACATACATGACGCTGTGTAGAACATACATGACCCTGTGTAGAACATACATGATGTCACATGACCCTGTGTAGAACATACATGACGTCACATGACGCTGTGTAGAACATACATGACCCTGTGTAGAACATACATGACCCTGTGTAGAACATACATGACGTCACATGACGCTGTGTAGAACATACATGACGTCACATGACCCTGTGTAGAACATACATGATGCTGTGTAGAACATACGTGACCCTGTATAGAACATACATGATGTCACATGACCCTGTGTAGAACATACATGACGTCACATGACGCTGTGTAGAACATACGTGACCCTGTGTAGAACATACATGACCCTGTGTAGAACATACATGATGTCACATGACGCTGTGTAGAACATACATGACGTCACATGACCCTGTGTAGAACATACATGACGTCACATGACACTGTGTAGAACATACGTGACCCTGTGTAGAACATACATGAAGTCACATGACCCTGTGTAGAACATACATGACGTCACATGACACTGTGTAGAACATACATGATGTCACATGACGCTGTGTAGAACATACATGATGCTGTGTAGAACATACATGACCCTGTGTAGAACATACATGACGTCACATGACGCTGTGTAGAACATACGTGACCCTGTATAGAACATACATGATGTCACATGACCCTGTGTAGAACATACATGACGCTGTGTAGAACATACATGACCCTGTGTAGAACATACATGATGTCACATGACCCTGTGTAGAACATACATGACGTCACATGACGCTGTGTAGAACATACATGACCCTGTGTAGAACATACATGACCCTGTGTAGAACATACATGATGTCACATGACGCTGTGTAGAACATACATGATGCTGTGTAGAACATACATGACGTCACATGACACTGTGTAGAACATACGTGACCCTGTGTAGAACATACATGAAGTCACATGACCCTGTGTAGAACATACATGACGTCACATGACACTGTGTAGAACATACATGATGTCACATGACGCTGTGTAGAACATACATGATGCTGTGTAGAACATACATGATGTCACATGACGCTGTGTAGAACATACATGATGTCACATGACCCTGTGTAGAACATACATGATGCTGTGTAGAACATACATGATGTCACATGACGCTGTGTAGAACATACATGATGCTGTGTAGAACATACATGACGTCACATGACGCTGTGTAGAACATACATGATGTCACATGACGCTGTGTAGAACATACATGACGCTGTGTAGAACATACATGACGCTATGTAGAACATACATGACCCTGTGTAGAACATACATGACGCTATGTGGAACATACGTGTGTTGGTTCTCAGGGATCCGGTCCTGCAGACTGCAGCCATCTTCCTCCAGAACAACGACGCAAGAAACTTCAAACCAGAATCAACAACATCAACCAAGAGATCCAGAGAGAGAGAGAGCAGAGGTACAACATACATGTAACATACATGTAACATACATGTAACTACAGTACATACATGTAACTACAGTACATACATGTAACTACAGTACATACATGTAACATACATGTAACTACAGTACATACATGTAACTACAGTACATACATGTAACTACAGTACATACATGTAACTACAGTACATACATGTAACATACATGTAACTACAGTACATACATGTAACTACAGTACATACATGTAACATACATGTAACTACAGTACATACATGTAACTACAGTACATACATGTAACATACATGTAACATACATGTAACTACAGTACATACATGTAACTACAGTATATACATGTAACTACAGTACATACATGTAACTACAATACATACATGTAACTACAGTACATACATGTAACATACATGTAACATACATGTAACTACAGTACATACATGTAACTACAGTACATACATGTAACTACAGTATATACATGTAACTACAGTACATACATGTAACTACAGTACATACATGTAACATACATGTAACTACAGTATATACATGTAACTACAGTACAACATGTAACTACAGTACATACATGTAACATACATGTAACTACAGTACATACATGTAACTACAGTACAACATGTAACTACAGTACATACATGTAACTACAGTACATACATGTAACTACAGTATATACATGTAACTACAGTACATACATGTAACTACAGTACATACATGTAACTATAGTACATACATGTAACTACAGTACATACATGTAACATACATGTAACTACAGTACATACATGTAACATACATGTAACTACAGTACATACATGTAACTACAGTATATACATGTATGTTACATGTATATACTGTAGTTACATGTAACTACAGTATATACATGTAACATACATGTAACTACAGTACATACATGTAACTACAGTACAACATGTAACTACAGTACATACATGTAACTACAGTACATACATGTAACTACAGTACATACATGTAACTACAGTATATACATGTAACTACAGTACATACATGTAACTACAGTACATACATGTAACTATAGTACATACATGTAACTACAGTACATACATGTAACATACATGTAACTACAGTACATACATGTAACTACAGTATATACATGTAACATACATGTAACTACAGTACATACATGTAACTACAGTACATACATGTAACTACAGTACATACATGTAACATACATGTAACTACAGTATATACATGTAACTACAGTACATACATGTAACTACAGTATATACATGTAACATACATGTAACTACAGTATATACATGTAACTACAGTACATACATGTAACTACAGTACATACATGTAACTACAGTATATACATGTAACTACAGTACATACATGTAACATACATGTAACTACAGTACATACATGTAACTACAGTATATACATGTAACTACAGTATATACATGTAACTACAGTACATACATGTAACTACAGTATATACATGTAACATACATGTAACTACAGTACATACATGTAACTACAGTACATACATGTAACTACAGTACATACATGTAACTACAGTATATACATGTAACTACGGTATATACATGTAACTACAGTACATACATGTAACTACAGTATATACATGTAACTACGGTATATACATGTAACTACAGTATATACATGTAACTACAGTACATACATGTAACATACATGTAACTACAGTACATACATGTAACTACAGTATATACATGTAACTACAGTACATACATGTAACATACATGTAACTACAGTACATACATGTAACTACAGTACATACATGTAACTACAGTATATACATGTAACTACAGTACATACATGTAACTATAGTATATACATGTAACATACATGTAACTACAGTATATACATGTAACTACAGTACATACATGTAACTACAGTATATACATGTAACTACAGTACATACATGTAACTACAGTACATACATGTAACTATAGTATATACATGTAACATACATGTAACTACAGTACATACATGTAACTACAGTACATACATGTAACATACATGTAACTACAGTATATAATGTAACTACAGTACATACATGTAACTACAGTACATACATGTAACTACAGTATATACGTGTAACTACAGTATATACATGTAACATACATGTAACTACAGTACATACATGTAACTACAGTATATACATGTAACATACATGTAACTACAGTACATACATGTAACTACAGTATATACGTGTAACTACAGTACATACATGTAACATACATGTAACTACAGTACATACATGTAACTACAGTATATACATGTAACTACAGTACATACATGTAACTACAGTATATACATGTAACTACAGTACATACATGTAACATACATGTAACTACAGTACATACATGTAACTACAGTACATACATGTAACTACAGTATATACATGTAACTACAGTACATACATGTAACTATAGTACATACATGTAACATACATGTAACTACAGTACATACATGTAACTACAGTATATACATGTAACTACAGTATATACATGTAACTACAGTATATACATGTAACTACAGTACATACATGTAACTACAGTATATACATGTAACTACAGTATATACATGTAACTACAGTATATACATGTAACTACAGTATATACATGTAACTACAGTACATACATGTAACATACATGTAACTACAGTACATACATGTAACTACAGTACATACATGTAACTACAGTATATACATGTAACTACAGTACATACATGTAACTACAGTACATACATGTAACTACAGTACATACATGTAACTATAGTACATACATGTAACATACATGTAACTACAGTATATACATGTAACTACAGTACATACATGTAACATACATGTAACTACAGTACATACATGTAACTACAGTATATACATGTAACATACATGTAACTACAGTACATACATGTAACTACAGTACATACATGTAACATACATGTAACTACAGTACATACATGTAACTACAGTACATACATGTAACATACATGTAACTACAGTACATACATGTAACTACAGTACATACATGTAACATACATGTAACTACAGTATATACATGTAACTACAGTATATACATGTAACTACAGTACATACATGTAACATACATGTAACTACAGTACATACATGTAACTACAGTACATACATGTAACTACAGTATATACATGTAACTACAGTACATACATGTAACATACATGTAACTACAGTACATACATGTAACTACAGTACATACATGTAACTACAGTATATACGTGTAACTACAGTACATACATGTAACTACAGTATATACATGTAACATACATGTAACTACAGTACATACATGTAACTACAGTATATACATGTAACATACATGTAACTACAGTATATACATGTAACTACAGTACATACATGTAACTACAGTACATACATGTAACTACAGTACATACATGTAACATACATGTAACTACAGTACATACATGTAACATACATGTAACTACAGTACATACATGTAACTACAGTACATACATGTAACTACAGTATATACATGTAACAACAGTACATACATGTAACATACATGTAACTACAGTACATACATGTAACTACAGTACATACATGTAACTACAGTACATACATGTAACTACAGTACATACATGTAACTACAGTACATACATGTAACTACAGTATATACATGTAACTACAGCACATACATGTAACATACATGTAACTACAGTATATACATGTAACTACAGTATATACATGTAACTACAGTACATACATGTAACATACATGTAACTACAGTACATACATGTAACATACATGTAACTACAGTACATACATGTAACTACAGTATATACATGTAACTACAGTACATACATGTAACTACAGTACATACATGTAACTACAGTACATACATGTAACTACAGTACATACATGTAACATACATGTAACTACAGTACATACATGTAACTACAGTACATACATGTAACTACAGTATATACATGTAACTACAGTACATACATGTAACATACATGTAACTACAGTACATACATGTAACTACAGTACATACATGTAACATACATGTAACTACAGTACATACATGTAACTACAGTACATACATGTAACTACAGTACATACATGTAACTACAGTACATACATGTAACATACATGTAACTACAGTATATACATGTAACTACAGTACATACATGTAACATACATGTAACTACAGTACATACATGTAACTACAGTACATACATGTAACATACATGTAACTACAGTACATACATGTAACATACATGTAACTACAGTACATACATGTAACATACATGTAACTACAGTACATACATGTAACTACAGTACATACATGTAACATACATGTAACTACAGTATATACATGTAACTACAGTACATACATGTAACATACATGTAACTACAGTACATACATGTAACTACAGTACATACATGTAACTACAGTATATACATGTAACATACATGTAACTACAGTACATACATGTAACTACAGTATATACATGTAACATACATGTAACATACATGTAACTACAGTACATACATGTAACTACAGTACATACATGTAACTACAGTATATACATGTAACATACATGTAACTACAGTACATACATGTAACATACATGTAACTACAGTATATACATGTAACTACAGTACATACATGTAACTATAGTACATACATGTAACTACAGTATATACATGTAACTACAGTATATACATGTAACTACAGTACATACATGTAACTACAGTACATACATGTAACTACAGTATATACATGTAACTACAGTACATACATGTAACTACAGTACATACATGTAACTACAGTACATACATGTAACATACATGTAACTACAGTACATACATGTAACTACAGTATATACATGTAACTACAGTACATACATGTAACTACAGTATATACATGTAACTACAGTATATACATGTAACTACAGTATATACATGTAACTACAGTACATACATGTAACTACAGTACATACATGTAACTACAGTATATACATGTAACTACAGTACATACATGTAACATACATGTAACATACATGTAACTACAGTACATACATGTAACTACAGTATATACATGTAACTACAGTACATACATGTAACATACATGTAACTACAGTATATACATGTAACTACAGTATATACATGTAACATACATGTAACTACAGTACATACATGTAACATACATGTAACTACAGTATATACATGTAACTACAGTACATACATGTAACTACAGTACATACATGTAACTACAGTACATACATGTAACATACATGTAACTACAGTATATACATGTAACTACAGTACATACATGTAACTACAGTACATACATGTAACATACATGTAACTACAGTACATACATGTAACATACATGTAACTACAGTACATACATGTAACTACAGTACATACATGTAACATACATGTAACTACAGTATATACATGTAACTACAGTACATACATGTAACTACAGTACATACATGTAACATACATGTAACTACAGTACATACATGTAACATACATGTAACTACAGTATATACATGTAACTACAGTACATACATGTAACATACATGTAACTACAGTACATACATGTAACTATAGTACATACATGTAACTACAGTACATACATGTAACTACAGTACATACATGTAACTACAGTACATACATGTAACATACATGTAACTACAGTACATACATGTAACTACAGTACATACATGTAACTACAGTACATACATGTAACATACATGTAACTACAGTACATACATGTAACTACAGTACATACATGTAACTACAGTACATACATGTAACATACATGTAACTACAGTACATACATGTAACTACAGTACATACATGTAACTACAGTATATACATGTAACTACAGTACATACATGTAACTACAGTACATACATGTAACTACAGTACATACATGTAACATACATGTAACTACAGTACATACATGTAACTACAGTACATACATGTAACTACAGTACATACATGTAACATACATGTAACTACAGTACATACATGTAACTACAGTACATACATGTAACATACATGTAACTACAGTATATACATGTAACTACAGTACATACATGTAACATACATGTAACTACAGTACATACATGTAACTACAGTACATACATGTAACTACAGTACATACATGTAACATACATGTAACTACAGTACATACATGTAACTACAGTACATACATGTAACTACAGTATATACATGTAACATACATGTAACTACAGTACATACATGTAACATACATGTAACTACAGTATATACATGTAACTACAGTACATACATGTAACTATAGTACATACATGTAACTACAGTATATACATGTAACTACAGTATATACATGTAACTACAGTACATACATGTAACTACAGTACATACATGTAACTACAGTATATACATGTAACTACAGTACATACATGTAACTACAGTACATACATGTAACTACAGTATATACATGTAACTACAGTACATACATGTAACTACAGTATATACATGTAACTACAGTATATACATGTAACTACAGTATATACATGTAACTACAGTACATACATGTAACTACAGTATATACATGTAACTACAGTACATACATGTAACATACATGTAACTACAGTATATACATGTAACTACAGTATATACATGTAACATACATGTAACTACAGTACATACATGTAACATACATGTAACTACAGTATATACATGTAACTACAGTACATACATGTAACTACAGTACATACATGTAACTACAGTACATACATGTAACATACATGTAACTACAGTATATACATGTAACTACAGTACATACATGTAACTACAGTACATACATGTAACATACATGTAACTACAGTACATACATGTAACATACATGTAACTACAGTACATACATGTAACTACAGTACATACATGTAACATACATGTAACTACAGTATATACATGTAACTACAGTACATACATGTAACTACAGTACATACATGTAACATACATGTAACTACAGTACATACATGTAACATACATGTAACTACAGTATATACATGTAACTACAGTACATACATGTAACATACATGTAACTACAGTACATACATGTAACTATAGTACATACATGTAACTACAGTACATACATGTAACTACAGTACATACATGTAACTACAGTACATACATGTAACATACATGTAACTACAGTACATACATGTAACTACAGTACATACATGTAACTACAGTACATACATGTAACATACATGTAACTACAGTACATACATGTAACTACAGTACATACATGTAACTACAGTACATACATGTAACATACATGTAACTACAGTACATACATGTAACTACAGTACATACATGTAACTACAGTATATACATGTAACTACAGTACATACATGTAACTACAGTACATACATGTAACTACAGTACATACATGTAACATACATGTAACTACAGTACATACATGTAACTACAGTACATACATGTAACTACAGTACATACATGTAACATACATGTAACTACAGTACATACATGTAACATACATGTAACTACAGTATATACATGTAACTACAGTACATACATGTAACTACAGTACATACATGTAACATACATGTAACTACAGTATATACATGTAACTACAGTACATACATGTAACATACATGTAACTACAGTACATACATGTAACTACAGTACATACATGTAACTACAGTACATACATGTAACTACAGTACATGCATGTAACTACAGTACATACATGTAACTACAGTACATACATGTAACATACATGTAACTACAGTACATACATGTAACTACAGTACATACATGTAACATACATGTAACTACAGTACATACATGTAACTATAGTACATACATGTAACTACAGTACATACATGTAACTACAGTATATACATGTAACTACAGTACATACATGTAACTACAGTATATACATGTAACTACAGTATATACATGTAACTACAGTATATACATGTAACTACAGTACATACATGTAACTACAGTACATACATGTAACTACAGTATATACATGTAACTACAGTACATACATGTAACTACAGTACATACATGTAACTACAGTATATACATGTAACTACAGTATATACATGTAACTACAATACATACATGTAACTACAGTATATACATGTAACTACAGTATATACATGTAACTACAGTATATACATGTAACTACAGTATATACATGTAACATACATGTAACTACAGTACATACATGTAACTACAGTACATACATGTAACTACAGTACATACATGTAACTACAGTATATACATGTAACTACAGTACATACATGTAACTACAGTACATACATGTAACTACAGTACATACATGTAACTACAGTATATACATGTAACTACAGTATATACATGTAACTACAGTATATACATGTAACTACAGTACATACATGTAACTACAGTACATACATGTAACTACAGTATATACATGTAACTACAGTACATACATGTAACTACAGTACATACATGTAACATACATGTAACTACAGTATATACATGTAACTACAGTACATACATGTAACTACAGTACATACATGTAACATACATGTAACTACAGTACATACATGTAACTACAGTACATACATGTAACTACAGTATATACATGTAACTACAGTACATACATGTAACTACAGTACAACATGTAACTACAGTACATACATGTAACTACAGTACATACATGTAACTACAGTACATACATGTAACTACAGTATATACATGTAACTACAGTACATACATGTAACTACAGTACATACATGTAACTATAGTACATACATGTAACTACAGTACATACATGTAACATACATGTAACTACAGTACATACATGTAACTACAGTATATACATGTAACATACATGTAACTACAGTACATACATGTAACTACAGTACATACATGTAACTACAGTACATACATGTAACATACATGTAACTACAGTATATACATGTAACTACAGTACATACATGTAACTACAGTATATACATGTAACATACATGTAACTACAGTATATACATGTAACTACAGTACATACATGTAACTACAGTACATACATGTAACTACAGTATATACATGTAACTACAGTACATACATGTAACATACATGTAACTACAGTACATACATGTAACTACAGTATATACATGTAACTACAGTATATACATGTAACTACAGTACATACATGTAACTACAGTATATACATGTAACATACATGTAACTACAGTACATACATGTAACTACAGTACATACATGTAACTACAGTACATACATGTAACTACAGTATATACATGTAACTACGGTATATACATGTAACTACAGTACATACATGTAACTACAGTATATACATGTAACTACGGTATATACATGTAACTACAGTACATACATGTAACTACAGTATATACATGTAACTACAGTACATACATGTAACATACATGTAACTACAGTACATACATGTAACTACAGTACATACATGTAACTACAGTATATACATGTAACTACAGTACATACATGTAACTACAGTACATACATGTAACTATAGTATATACATGTAACATACATGTAACTACAGTATATACATGTAACTACAGTACATACATGTAACTACAGTATATACATGTAACTACAGTACATACATGTAACTACAGTACATACATGTAACTATAGTATATACATGTAACATACATGTAACTACAGTACATACATGTAACATACATGTAACTACAGTATATAATGTAACTACAGTACATACATGTAACTACAGTACATACATGTAACTACAGTATATACGTGTAACATACATGTAACTACAGTACATACATGTAACTACAGTACATACATGTAACTACAGTATATACATGTAACATACATGTAACTACAGTACATACATGTAACTACAGTACATACATGTAACTACAGTATATACATGTAACATACATGTAACTACAGTACATACATGTAACTACAGTATATACATGTAACATACATGTAACTACAGTACATACATGTAACTACAGTATATACGTGTAACTACAGTACATACATGTAACATACATGTAACTACAGTACATACATGTAACTACAGTATATACATGTAACTACAGTACATACATGTAACTACAGTATATACATGTAACTACAGTACATACATGTAACATACATGTAACTACAGTACATACATGTAACTACAGTACATACATGTAACTACAGTATATACATGTAACTACAGTATATACATGTAACATACATGTAACTACAGTACATACATGTAACATACATGTAACTACAGTATATACATGTAACTACAGTACATACATGTAACATACATGTAACTACAGTACATACATGTAACTACAGTACATACATGTAACATACATGTAACTACAGTATATACATGTAACTACAGTATATACATGTAACTACAGTACATACATGTAACATACATGTAACTACAGTACATACATGTAACTACAGTACATACATGTAACTACAGTACATACATGTAACTACAGTACATACATGTAACTACAGTACATACATGTAACTACAGTATATACGTGTAACTACAGTACATACATGTAACTACAGTATATACATGTAACATACATGTAACTACAGTACATACATGTAACTACAGTATATACATGTAACATACATGTAACTACAGTATATACATGTAACTACAGTACATACATGTAACTACAGTACATACATGTAACTACAGTACATACATGTAACTACAGTACATACATGTAACTACAGTACATACATGTAACATACATGTAACTACAGTACATACATGTAACATACATGTAACTACAGTACATACATGTAACTACAGTACATACATGTAACTACAGTATATACATGTAACTACAGTACATACATGTAACATACATGTAACTACAGTACATACATGTAACTACAGTACATACATGTAACTACAGTACATACATGTAACTACAGTATATACATGTAACTACAGTACATACATGTAACATACATGTAACTACAGTATATACATGTAACTACAGTATATACATGTAACTACAGTACATACATGTAACATACATGTAACTACAGTACATACATGTAACATACATGTAACTACAGTACATACATGTAACTACAGTATATACATGTAACTACAGTACATACATGTAACTACAGTACATACATGTAACATACATGTAACTACAGTACATACATGTAACATACATGTAACTACAGTACATACATGTAACTACAGTACATACATGTAACTACAGTATATACATGTAACTACAGTACATACATGTAACATACATGTAACTACAGTACATACATGTAACTACAGTACATACATGTAACTACAGTACATACATGTAACATACATGTAACTACAGTACATACATGTAACTACAGTACATACATGTAACTACAGTACATACATGTAACTACAGTACATACATGTAACATACATGTAACTACAGTATATACATGTAACTACAGTACATACATGTAACATACATGTAACTACAGTACATACATGTAACTACAGTACATACATGTAACATACATGTAACTACAGTACATACATGTAACATACATGTAACTACAGTACATACATGTAACATACATGTAACTACAGTACATACATGTAACTACAGTACATACATGTAACATACATGTAACTACAGTATATACATGTAACTACAGTACATACATGTAACTACAGTACATACATGTAACATACATGTAACTACAGTACATACATGTAACTACAGTACATACATGTAACTACAGTACATACATGTAACATACATGTAACTACAGTACATACATGTAACTACAGTACATACATGTAACTACAGTATATACATGTAACATACATGTAACTACAGTACATACATGTAACATACATGTAACTACAGTATATACATGTAACTACAGTACATACATGTAACTATAGTACATACATGTAACTACAGTATATACATGTAACTACAGTATATACATGTAACTACAGTACATACATGTAACTACAGTACATACATGTAACTACAGTATATACATGTAACTACAGTACATACATGTAACTACAGTACATACATGTAACTACAGTATATACATGTAACTACAGTACATACATGTAACTACAGTATATACATGTAACTACAGTACATACATGTAACTACAGTACATACATGTAACTACAGTACATACATGTAACATACATGTAACTACAGTATATACATGTAACTACAGTATATACATGTAACATACATGTAACTACAGTACATACATGTAACATACATGTAACTACAGTATATACATGTAACTACAGTACATACATGTAACTACAGTACATACATGTAACTACAGTACATACATGTAACATACATGTAACTACAGTATATACATGTAACTACAGTACATACATGTAACTACAGTACATACATGTAACATACATGTAACTACAGTACATACATGTAACATACATGTAACTACAGTACATACATGTAACTACAGTACATACATGTAACATACATGTAACTACAGTATATACATGTAACTACAGTACATACATGTAACTACAGTACATACATGTAACATACATGTAACTACAGTACATACATGTAACATACATGTAACTACAGTATATACATGTAACTACAGTACATACATGTAACATACATGTAACTACAGTACATACATGTAACTATAGTACATACATGTAACTACAGTACATACATGTAACTACAGTACATACATGTAACTACAGTACATACATGTAACATACATGTAACTACAGTACATACATGTAACTACAGTACATACATGTAACTACAGTACATACATGTAACATACATGTAACTACAGTACATACATGTAACTACAGTACATACATGTAACTACAGTACATACATGTAACATACATGTAACTACAGTACATACATGTAACTACAGTACATACATGTAACTACAGTATATACATGTAACTACAGTACATACATGTAACTACAGTACATACATGTAACTACAGTACATACATGTAACATACATGTAACTACAGTACATACATGTAACTACAGTACATACATGTAACTACAGTACATACATGTAACATACATGTAACTACAGTACATACATGTAACATACATGTAACTACAGTATATACATGTAACTACAGTACATACATGTAACTACAGTACATACATGTAACATACATGTAACTACAGTATATACATGTAACTACAGTACATACATGTAACATACATGTAACTACAGTACATACATGTAACTACAGTACATACATGTAACTACAGTACATACATGTAACTACAGTACATGCATGTAACTACAGTACATACATGTAACTACAGTACATACATGTAACATACATGTAACTACAGTACATACATGTAACTACAGTACATACATGTAACTACAGTACATACATGTAACTACAGTATATACATGTAACTACAGTATATACATGTAACTACAGTACATACATGTAACTATAGTACATACATGTAACTACAGTACATACATGTAACTACAGTATATACATGTAACTACAGTACATACATGTAACTACAGTATATACATGTAACTACAGTATATACATGTAACTACAGTATATACATGTAACTACAGTACATACATGTAACTACAGTATATACATGTAACTACAGTATATACATGTAACTACAGTATATACATGTAACTACAGTACATACATGTAACTACAGTACATACATGTAACTACAGTATATACATGTAACTACAGTATATACATGTAACATACATGTAACTACAGTACATACATGTAACTACAGTACATACATGTAACTACAGTACATACATGTAACTACAGTATATACATGTAACTACAGTACATACATGTAACTACAGTACATACATGTAACATACATGTAACTACAGTATATACATGTAACTACAGTACATACATGTAACTACAGTACATACATGTAACATACATGTAACTACAGTACATACATGTAACTACAGTACATACATGTAACTACAGTATATACATGTAACTACAGTATATACATGTAACTACAGTACATACATGTAACTACAGTACATACATGTAACTACAGTACATACATGTAACATACATGTAACTACAGTACATACATGTAACATACATGTAACTACAGTATATACATGTAACTACAGTACATACATGTAACTACAGTACATACATGTAACTACAGTACATACATGTAACTACAGTACATACATGTAACTATAGTACATACATGTAACTATAGTACATACATGTAACTACAGTACATACATGTAACTACAGTACATACATGTAACATACATGTAACTACAGTACATACATGTAACTACAGTACATACATGTAACTACAGTACATACATGTAACTACAGTATATACATGTAACTACAGTATATACATGTAACTACAGTACATACATGTAACTACAGTACATACATGTAACTACAGTACATACATGTAACTACAGTACATACATGTAACTACAGTACATACATGTAACTACAGTATATACATGTAACTACAGTACATACATGTAACTACAGTACATACATGTAACTACAGTATATACATGTAACTACAGTATATACATGTAACTACAGTACATACATGTAACTACAGTATATACATGTAACTACAGTACATACATGTAACTACAGTACATACATGTAACTATAGTATATACATGTAACTACAGTACATACATGTAACTACAGTACATACATGTAACTACAGTATATACATGTAACTACAGTACATACATGTAACTACAGTACATACATGTAACTACAGTATATACATGTAACTACAGTATATACATGTAACTACAGTACATACATGTAACTACAGTATATACATGTAACTACAGTATATACATGTAACTACAGTACATACATGTAACATACATGTAACTACAGTATATACATGTAACTACAGTACATACATGTAACATACATGTAACTACAGTACATACATGTAACTACAGTACATACATGTAACTACAGTACATACATGTAACTACAGTATATACATGTAACATACATGTAACTACAGTACATACATGTAACATACATGTAACTACAGTACATACATGTAACTACAGTACATACATGTAACTACAGTACATACATGTAACTACAGTACATACATGTAACATACATGTAACTACAGTACATACATGTAACTACAGTACATACATGTAACTACAGTATATACATGTAACTACAGTACATACATGTAACTACAGTACATACATGTAACTACAGTACATACATGTAACATACATGTAACTACAGTATATACATGTAACTACAGTACATACATGTAACTACAGTACATACATGTAACTACAGTATATACATGTAACTACAGTATATACATGTAACATACATGTAACTACAGTATATACATGTAACTACAGTATATACATGTAACATACATGTAACTACAGTACATACATGTAACATACATGTAACTACAGTACATACATGTAACTACAGTACATACATGTAACTACAGTATATACATGTAACATACATGTAACTACAGTACATACATGTAACATACATGTAACTACAGTATATACATGTAACTACAGTACATACATGTAACATACATGTAACTACAGTATATACATGTAACTACAGTATATACATGTAACATACATGTAACTACAGTACATACATGTAACATACATGTAACTACAGTATATACATGTAACTACAGTATATACATGTAACTACAGTATATACATGTAACTACAGTACATACATGTAACTACAGTACATACATGTAACTACAGTACATACATGTAACATACATGTAACTACAGTACATACATGTAACTACAGTATATACATGTAACATACATGTAACTACAGTACATACATGTAACATACATGTAACTACAGTATATACATGTAACTACAGTACATACATGTAACATACATGTAACTACAGTATATACATGTAACTACAGTATATACATGTAACTACAGTACATACATGTAACTATAGTACATACATGTAACTACAGTACATACATGTAACTATAGTATATACATGTAACTACAGTACATACATGTAACTACAGTATATACATGTAACTACAGTATATACATGTAACTACAGTACATACATGTAACTACAGTATATACATGTAACTACAGTACATACATGTAACTACAGTATATACATGTAACTACAGTATATACATGTAACTATAGTATATACATGTAACTACAGTACATACATGTAACATACATGTAACTACAGTATATACATGTAACTACAGTATATACATGTAACATACATGTAACTACAGTATATACATGTAACTACAGTACATACATGTAACATACATGTAACTACAGTACATACATGTAACTACAGTACATACATGTAACTACAGTATATACATGTAACTACAGTATATACATGTAACTACAGTATATACATGTAACTACAGTATATACATGTAACTACAGTATATACATGTAACTACAGTATATACATGTAACTACAGTACATACATGTAACTACAGTACATACATGTAACTACAGTATATACATGTAACTACAGTATATACATGTAACTACAGTACATACATGTAACTACAGTACATACATGTAACTACAGTATATACATGTAACTACAGTATATACATGTAACTACAGTATATACATGTAACTACAGTATATACATGTAACTACAGTACATACATGTAACATACATGTAACTACAGTACATACATGTAACTACAGTATATACATGTAACTACAGTATATACATGTAACTACAGTACATACATGTAACATACATGTAACTACAGTATATACATGTAACTACAGTACATACATGTAACATACATGTAACTACAGTACATACATGTAACTACAGTACATACATGTAACTACAGTACATACATGTAACTACAGTACATACATGTAACATACATGTAACTACAGTACATACATGTAACTACAGTACATACATGTAACTACAGTATATACATGTAACTACAGTACATACATGTAACATACATGTAACTACAGTACATACATGTAACTACAGTACATACATGTAACTACAGTATATACATGTAACATACATGTAACTACAGTATATACATGTAACTACAGTACATACATGTAACTACAGTACATACATGTAACTACAGTATATACATGTAACTACAGTACATACATGTAACATACATGTAACTACAGTACATACATGTAACTACAGTACATACATGTAACATACATGTAACTACAGTACATACATGTAACATACATGTAACTACAGTACATACATGTAACTACAGTACATACATGTAACATACATGTAACTACAGTACATACATGTAACATACATGTAACTACAGTACATACATGTAACATACATGTAACTACAGTACATACATGTAACTACAGTACATACATGTAACTACAGTACATACATGTAACTACAGTACATACATGTAACTACAGTATATACATGTAACATACATGTAACTACAGTATATACATGTAACTACAGTACATACATGTAACTACAGTACATACATGTAACTACAGTATA
>NC_070586.1:52500-77500 GCF_027409825.1 Scomber japonicus | reverse complement strand
TCCCTCTGTCCCATCTGTCCCATCGGCCCATCTGTCCCACCGGTCACTCTGTCCCATCTGTCCCACCGGCCCATCTGTCCCACCAGTCCCCCTGTCCCCTCTGTCCCATCGGCCCCTCTGTCCCATCGGCCCCTCCGTCCCATCGGCCCCCCTGTCCCCTCTGTCCCACCGGCCCCTCCGTCCCATCGGCCCCCCTGTCCCATCTGTCCCATCGGCCCCCCTGTCCCATCGGCCCCTCTGTCCCACCGGTCCTTCTGTCCCATCAGTCCCATCGGCCCCCCTGTCCCCTCTGTCCCATCGGCCCCTCCGTCCCATCGGCCCCCCTGTCCCCTCTGTCCCATCGGCCCCCCTGTCCCCTCTGTCCCATCGGCCCCCCTGTCCCCTCTGTCCCATCGGCCCCTCTGTCCCATCGGCCCCCCGTCCCCTCTGTCCCATCGGCCCCCCTGTCCCATCTGTCCCATCGGCCCCCCTGTCCCATCGGTCCCATCGGCCCCCCTGTCCCACCGGTCCTTCTGTCCCACCGGCCCCTCCGTCCCATCGGCCCCCCTGTCCCATCTGTCCCATCGGCCCCCCTGTCCCATCGGCCCCTCTGTCCCATCGGCCCCTCTGTCCCACCGGTCCTTCTGTCCCATCGGCCCCTCTGTCCCATCGGCCCCTCTGTCCCACCGGTCCTTCTGTCCCATCGGCCCCTCTGTCCCATCGGCCCCCCTGTCCCATCGGCCCCTCTGTCCCACCGGTCCTTCTGTCCCATCGGCCCCCCTGTCCCATCGGCCCCTCTGTCCCATCGGCCCCTCTGTCCCATCGGTCCACCGATCCTTTGTCCCACCGGTCCCTCGGTCCCATTGGTGCTTCTGTCTCACCAGGCGGTCCACCGGTCCCTCTGTCCCATCGATCCGTCTGTCCCACCGGTCCCATCGGTCCATCTGTCCCACCGGTCCCATCGGTACTTCTGTCCCACCTGTCCCTCTGTCCCATCGATCCGTCTGTCCCCTCTGTCCCATCGGCCCCCCTGTCCCACCCGTCCCATCGGTCCTTCTGTCCCACCCGTCCAGACTGTTCTGTAGGTTCTGGTTTAAACGGGTTCTAAAGGTTCCCCTCTGTCCCACCTGTCCCTCTGTCCCATCGATCCGTCTGTCCCCTCTGTCCCATCGGCCCCCCTGTCCCATCTGTCCCATTGGTACTTCTGTCCCACCTGTCCCACCCGTCCCATCGGTCCTTCTGTCCCACCCACCCGTCCAGACTGTTCTGTAGGTTCTGGTTTAAACGGGTTCTAAAGGTTCCCCTCTGTCCCATCGGTCCCTCTGTCCTACTGGTCCAGACTGTTCTGTAGGTTCTGGTTTAAACGGGTTCTAAAGGTTCCCCTCTGTCCCCTGCAGGTCAGAATGAAGGAACCCTGTCCCTGGTGGAAGGAGAACTACTTTCTGTGGTGGAAGAAGACAAAGGAGACGGCTGGACCCGAGTCCGGAGGAACCTGCAGGAGGAAGGATACGTTCCCACGTCCTACATCAAAGTGTTCCTGGAGAACCAAGGTTCCATGACATACATCTGACCTCTGACCTCTGAACTTAACCAGCGGCTGAATGTCTCTTTGGTTGCCATGGTTACCACACACACAGCTGAATCATGTGACTTACCCCCACAGCTGTATCATGTGACTGCCCCCCCACAGCTGTATCATGTGACTGCCCCCCACAGCTGAATCATATGACTTCCCCCCCACAGCTGTATCATGTGACTGCCCCCCCACAGCTGTATCATGTGACTGCCCCCCCACAGCTGTATCATGTGACTTCCCCCCCACAGCTGTATCATGTGACTTCCCCCTCACAGCTGTATCATGTGACTGCCCCCCACAGCTGTATCATGTGACTGCCCCCCACAGCTGTATCATGTGACTGCCCCCCCACAGCTGTATCATGTGACTGCCCCCCACAGCTGTATCATGTGACTGCCCCCCACAGCTGTATCATGTGACTGCCCCCCACAGCTGTATCATGTGACTGCCCCCCCTCACAGCTGTATCATGTGACTGCCCCCCCTCACAGCGGTTGACCGGTCGATTGTCACTCTGATTTCTGATTTGAATCCTCCAGATGATTCACTGATTCATTGATTCATTGATTCATTGATTCATTGATTAGGGTTAGGGGTTGATTAGGACTGATTAGGACTGATTAGGACTGATTAGGACTGATAGGACTGATCAGGATTGATTAGGACTGATTAGGACTAATTAGGACTGATAGGACTGATCAGGACTGATTAGGACTGATAGGACTGATTAGGACTGATCAGGGTTGATTAGGACTGATCAGGACTAATTAGGACTGATCAGGACTGATAGGACTGATTAGGACTGATAGGACTGATAGGACTGACCAGGACTAATTAGGACTGATCAGGACTGATAGGACTGATTAGGACTGATAGGACTGATAGGACTGACCAGGACTAATTAGGACTGATCAGGACTGATAGGACTGATAGGACTGATAGGACTGATTAGGACTGATAGGACTGATAGGACTGACCAGGACTAATTAGGACTGATCAGGACTGATAGGACTGATAGGACTGATAGGACTGATTAGGACTGATCAGGACTGATAGGACTGATAGGACTGATTAGGACTGATTAGGACTGATCAGGACTGACCAGGATTGATTAGGACTGATCAGGACTGACCAGGATTGATTAGGACTGATCAGGACCGATTAGGACTGATTAGGACTGATCAGGACTGATAGGACTGATAGGACTGATTAGGACTGATCAGTACTGATTAGGACTGATTAGGACTGATCAGGACTGACCAGGATTGATTAGGACTGATTAGGACTGATAGGACTGATCAGGACTGATCAGGACTGATAGGACTGATCAGGGTTGATTAGGACTGATTAGGACTGATCAGGACTGATCAGGACTGATAGGACTGATTAGGACTGATAGGACTGATCAGGGTTGATTAGGACTGATTAGGACTGATCAGGACTGATTAGGACTGATAGGACTGATCAGGACTGATTAGGACTGATTAGGACTGATCAGGGTTGATTAGGACTGATTAGGACTGATTAGGACTGATCAGGACTGATTAGGACTGATTAGGACTGATCAGGACTGATTAGGACTGATTAGGACTGATAGGACTGATTAGGACTGATTAGGACTGATCAGGACTGATTAGGACTGATAGGACTGACAGGACTGATTAGGACTGATTAGGACTGATCAGGACTGATTAGGACTGATCAGGACTGATTAGGACTGATTAGGACTGATCAGGACTGATTAGGACTGATCAGGACTGATTAGGACTGATAGGACTGATCAGGGTTGATTAGGACTGATCAGGACTGATCAGGACTGATTAGGACTGATTAGGACTGATCAGGACTGATTAGGGTTGATTAGGACTGATAGGACTGATCAGGACTGATTAGGACTGATAGGACTGATTAGGACTGATTAGGACTGATTAGGACTGATCAGGACTGATTAGGACTGATCAGGACTGATTAGGACTGATTAGGACTGATCAGGACTGATTAGGACTGATAGGACTGATCAGGACTGATAGGACTGATAGGACTGATCAGGACTGATAGGACTGATAGGACTGATTAGGACTGATAGGACTGATTAGGACTGATTAGGACTGATAGGACTGATAGGACTGATTAGGACTGATTAGGACTGATCAGGACTGACCAGGATTGATTAGGACTGATTAGGACTGATTAGGACTGATAAGGACTGATTAGGACTGATTAGGACTGATAAGGACTGATTAGGACTGATTAGGACTGATCAGGACTGACCAGGATTGATTAGGACTGATTAGGACTGATCAGGACTGACCAGGATTGATTAGGACTGATTAGGACTGATTAGGACTGATAAGGACTGATTAGGACTGATTAGGACTGATAAGGACTGATTAGGACTGATTAGGACTGATAGGACTGATAGGACTGATAGGACTGATTAGGACTGATCAGGACTGACCAGGATTGATTAGGACTGACCAGGATTGATTAGGACTGATTAGGACTGATTAGGACTGATAGGACTGATTAGGACTGATAGGACTGATTAGGACTGATAGGACTGATAGGACTGATCAGGGTTGATTAGGACTGATAGGACTGATCAGGACTGATCAGGACTGATCAGGACTGATAGGATTGATTAGGACTGATAGGACTGATTAGGACTGATCAGGGTTGATTAGGACTGATTAGGACTGATTAGGACTGATAGGACTAATTAGGACTGATAGGACTAATTAGGACTGATTAGGACTGATTAGGACTGATTAGGACTGATCAGGACTGATTAGGACTGATAGGACTAATTAGGACTGATAGGACTAATTAGGACTGATTAGGACTGATTAGGACTGATTAGGACTGATCAGGACTGATCAGGACTGATTAGGACTGATAGGACTGATCAGGACTGATCAGGACTGATAGGACTGATTAGGACTGATTAGGACTGATTAGGACTGATTAGGACTGATCAGGAGTGATTAGGACTGATCAGGAGTGATTAGGACTGATCAGGACTGATCAGGACTGATGGGACTGATTAGGACTGATCAGGACTGATTAGGACTGATAGGACTGATCAGGACTGATTAGGACTGATAGGACTGATCAGGACTGATTAGGACTGATAGGACTGATTAGGACTGATAGGACTGATCAGGACTGATTAGGACTGATAGGACTGATCAGGACTGATCAGGACTGATTAGGACTGATTAGGACTGATTAGGACTGATAGGACTGATCAGGACTGATTAGGACTGATAGGACTGATTAGGACTGATAGGACTGATCAGGAGTGATTAGGACTGATCAGGACTGATCAGGACTGATGGGACTGATTAGGACTGATCAGGACTGATTAGGACTGATAGGACTGATCAGGACTGATTAGGACTGATAGGACTGATCAGGACTGATTAGGACTGATAGGACTGATCAGGACTGATTAGGACTGATAGGACTGATTAGGACTGATAGGACTGATCAGGACTGATCAGGACTGATAGGACTGATTAGGACTGATCAGGACTAATTAGGACTGATTAGGACTGATTAGGACTGATAGGACTGATCAGGGTTGATTAGGACTGATAGGACTGATAGGACTGATTAGGACTGATTAGGACTGATTAGGACTGATTAGGACTGATCAGGAGTGATTAGGACTGATCAGGACTGATTAGGACTGATTTAGGGTATCGATCTCATTTGATGAAATATTTAATGGAAGTGTAACATGAGATAGTTTGACCTTTGAACCTTGAACTTGAGCTCTAGAAGACTCTTTATTACAGATGTGATTTAATTAGTCTGAGAGAGCTTCATGTTAGAGATCAATATCTGATCTGATGTTAGAGATCAATATCTGATCTGATGTTAGAGATCAATATCTGATCTGATTCATCGTCAGCTGAACTTCAGCTACAAACTCTTGACCTTTGAATGTTTCAGTCAAGCTGTCGTTTATCTGCACAAACTCATTATTATCATTATTATTATTATTATTATTATTATTATTATTGTTATTATTATTATTATTATCATTATTATTATTGTTATTATTATTATTATTATTATTATTATTATTATTATTATTATTATCATTATTATTATTATTATTATTATTATTATTGTTATTATTATTATTATTATTATTATCATTATTATTATTATTATTATTATCATTATTATTATTATTATTATCAAACACTGAAACACTGCTGCTGCTATTATTCATAATAATAATTAGTATTAGCATTATTAGCATTATTAGCATTATTGAGTCCTGTTTGTTTTAAAGTCTGACTTTACCTCATCTGTACATATGAGACAATGTTCCTCGTGTTCCTCGTGTCCCTCATGTTCCTCGTGTTCCTCATGTTCCTCATGTTCCTCGTGTTCCTCGTGTTCCTCATGTTCCTCATGTTCCTCGTGTTCCTCGTGTTCCTCGTGTTCCTCATGTTCCTCGTGTTCCTCGTGTTCCTCATGTTCCTCATGTTCCTCGTGTTCCTCACTAGAACTGAAGAACTGTAGCTGCTTTCTGTTTTTATGGTTCAGGATTCTTGTATTTAGGTATTTAAACAAAATAAAAATAAAGACCTTTTTATGATTTGTGGTCATTTTGACTTAGTTGGTAACGTAACCCTAAAATAGTTTGGGTGGGGGTCTCAGCATACTAACCCTAACCCTAAAATAGTTTGGGTGGGGGTCTCAGCATACTAACCCTAACATAGTTTGGGTGGGGTCTCAGCATACTAACCCTAACATAGTTTGGGTGGGGGTCTCAGCATACTAACCCTAACATAGTTTGGGTGGGGGTCTCAGCATACTAACCCTAACCCTAAAATAGTTTGGGTGGGGGTCTCAGCATACTAACCCTAACATAGTTTGGGTGGGGGTCTCAGCATACTAACCCTAACATAGTTTGGGTGGGGGTCTCAGCATACTAACCCTAACATAGTTTGGATTGGTTTCTCAGCATACTAACCCTAACATAGTTTGGGTGGGGGTCTCAGCATACTAACCCTAACATAGTTTGGGTGGGGGTCTCAGCATACTAACCCTAACATAGTTTGGGTGGGGGTCTCAGCATACTAACCCTAACCCTAAAATAGTTTGGGTGGGGGTCTCAGCATACTAACCCTAACCCTAAAATAGTTTGGATTGGTTTCTCAGCATACTAACCCTAACATAGTTTGGGTGGGGGTCTCAGCATACTAACCCTAAAATAGTTTGGGTGGGGGTCTCAGCATACTAACCCTAACATAGTTTGGGTGGGGGTCTCAGCATACTAACCCTAAAATAGTTTGGGTGGGTTCTCAGCATACTAACCCTAACATAGTTTGGGTGGGGTTCTCAGCATACTAACCCTAACCCTAACATAGTTTGGGTGGGGTTCTCAGCATACTAACCCTAACATAGTTTGGGTGGGGTCTCAGCATACTAACCCTAACATAGTTTGGATTGGGTTCTCAGCATACTAACCCTAACATAGTTTGGGTGGGGGTCTCAGCATACTGACCCTAACCCTAACATAGTTTGGGTGGGGGTCTCAGCATACTAACCCTAACATAGTTTGGGTGGGGGTCTCAGCATACTAACCCTAACATAGTTTGGGTGGGGGTCTCAGCGTACTAACCCTAACATAGTTTGGGTGGGGGTCTCAGCATACTAACCCTAACATAGTTTGGGTGGGGTCTCAGCATACTAACCCTAACATAGTTTGGGTGGGGGTCTCAGCATACTGACCCTAACCCTAACATAGTTTGGGTGGGGGTCTCAGCATACTAACCCTAACATAGTTTGGGTGGGGGTCTCAGCATACTAACCCTAACATAGTTTGGGTGGGGGTCTCCTGTCTAACCCTCTCTCTCTGTCTGCATGTGTCTATCTTGTAGGCTTTGTGCAGAGTAGTCGGCTAGTCTAGCACAGTAATCGGCCCAGTGAGGACGGCTCCCCCCCCCCACCCAGGAAGTGATGTAACGGAAAATACTCAGAGGAAGCCGGTAAAAGCTTTTCATTGGACCAATCAGCTGAGAGGATGGAGGAACCAATCAGAGATCAACAGATGATCCAGTTCAGACCTGATTGATGAGCTTTGAGTGATCAGAAGCAGTTACCATGGTTACCATGGTTACCATAGTTACCATGGTTACCATAGCCACTGTCTCCATGGTTACCACCTTGATTAATACATGCTCTATATTAATATTCTGAGCACCCCCCCCCCCCCCCCGACATGGTCCCTCCCCCCACATGGCATGGTGCCCCCCACATGGTCGCTCCCCCCCTTCCCCCACATGGTGCCCCCCCCCTTCCCCCACATGCCCCCCCCCCTTCCCCCACATGGTGCCCCCCACATGGTCCCTCCCCCACTTGGTGCCCCCTCCCCCCACATGGTGCCCCCCCCCCAATTGGTTCAGCCTTTAGGTGCTACTGGTCCGGCTGAGTTTAAACCTGCTCCTCATTATTTACAATACGACCAACTTTCGAGGCATCATTGATTATTGATTACCCCCCCCCCCGCCCCCAACAACCCTAACCCCCCCACCCCCCCCAACCCTAACCCCCCCACCCCCCCATCACATCGTGTCGTTGAGTTCGGTCCAGAAGCAGCAACATGAGACAGTTTGTTAAAGTTCAGTTTATTATTGATTTCAGCTCATCAATCAGTCTGTTGCTCATATCATCTATAATATATGATTATTGATTATTGATCTGTCCCCTAACCCTCATCAGTCACTATTAAAGGCTGATTATTGATCTGTCCCCTAACCCTCATCAGTCACTATTAAAGGCTGATTATTGATTATTGATCTGTCCCCTAACCCTCATCAGTCACTATTAAAGGCTGATTATTGATCTGTCCCCTAACCCTCATCAGTCACTATTAAAGGCTGATTATTGATTATTGATCTGTCCCCTAACACTCATCAGTCACTATTAAAGGCTGATTATTGATCTGTCCCCTAACCCTCATCAGTCACTATTAAAGGCTGATTATTGATTATTGATCTGAGTCTTTTCTGTCTGTGTTAGATACAGAACTCACCAGTGATGCTGAAACTGTAACCTGATGAATTCATTTCTGTAATCATTTAGTTTTTATGTCGCATGTTTGAGCCCAAAATGAATTTATCTTGTTTTATTTTTAGGAGACAAACTGGTCTGTGATCAGCTGTTTGATATTATGAGAAAAACCTTTCAAATCAATGTATGTAAAAAATGTAACAGTGTGTTGGCCAATGAGAGCGGTCAACGGTCCCGCCTCACTGTGTGACATCACACTGTGACGTCACACTGTGACGTCACTGCTGTCGCTGTGAATGAAACGTTTAAACAGTTTAAACTGATGTAGACTGTAAATATTGACTGTAGCTGCACAGGTGTAGCCCTGTCCCCTGCACACCTGCTGACATTAGCCCCGCCCCCTGCACACCTGTTGACATTAGCCCCGCCCCCTGCACACCTGCTGACATTAGCCCCGCCCCTGCATACCTGCTGACAGTAGCCCCGTCCCTGCACACCTGCTGACATTAGCCCCGCCCCTGCACACCTGCTGACAGTAGCCCCGCCCCTGCATACCTGCTGACAGTAGCCCCGTCCCTGCACACCTGCTGACATTAGCCCCGCCCCTGCACACCTGCTGACATTAGCTCCGCCCCCTGCATACCTGCTGACATTAGCCCCGCCCCCTGCACATATGTGATTGGTTGGCTGTGAAATGTGAATTCTTTTTTATTTGAAATTCTAACATTTAAAAAGTTATTTATTGATTTTTTTTATTGAGATGTGAGACTGCCAATCAAGCTCTTTTCAACTTCCTGTATGTTTAAACTTTCAAAATAAAATGAACTCTGAATTGAAGCGTGTCAGCAGTGGTGTAACAGTGCTGACCTCTGACCTCATCATGGAGTCCAGCATTTATTTTATGAATGTGTTTAAGTCACGGAGACGTGCACAGGTACATGCATGCGTACGTGCACGGGTTAGGGTGGTACCCGAACCCTAACAGCCGCAAACTGTTGAACGTTTAATAAAGTTTGAATGAAACAGTTTAATTTATTCATGTGGTGCGGAAGAAATCATTCATTATGGGAGAACCATAAACATTGAAATATGTTCACATATGGATTGAAAACGTGCACACACACATTGACAATGTGCACGTAGCCATTGAAAACGTGCACACATTGAAAACGTGCACACATTGAAAACGTGCACACATTGACATACTTGCACATACATTGACATGATGTGCAGACACGCACTGAAAATTTCCACACTCTACCACCTTCTGACACAGCTGGATATAGGCTACTTGTGTGTGTGTGTGTGTGTGTGTGTGTGTGTGTGTGTGTGTGCCTGTAAAATGTCAGTGCGTCCGGAAGTTGTTTCAATGTAACCGGAAGGGTTAGTGTTAGGGTTAGGGTAGCCCTAACCCTAACACTAACACTAACTCATGTCGATGGGAATTCCCAAATGACGTCATGCGTGAGATTAAGGTCTCCATGAAGGAACGTATCATTAAACCGTCTCTGCTTTACATTACTTTGGAAAATGTATTGTTTGGACAGGAAGCTCTACTCTCACTTCTCTTTGATTAATGTGCTTACTATTTTAACCAAATTTTGTATTCACAGATCCAAATTCAGCTGCTTATATGGGACAAGAAATGGGCATTATGCTCAAAACATAAGAAAGCTAGAACCGTATAATAGCCTACGTCACAAACAAACTAATCCGAGAGAAAACTGAGATCGCAGTTTAGTTGTATGGAAACGTAATTTTAAGAGACATGGTTGGTTATTGGGATGTAGCCATCTGATAATGTGGCACATATTTATCAACTCTATAAGGGACAGGTGTATATCCTAAAGACCCGACGGCACAAAGTTAGGATTACAGCTTCCTTGGAAACTAATCACTAATACTGTCCCACACACTAAGCTACATGATTTTCTGTTTATCAAAAGTCGGCAACTTACCACAACTCATTAGGTCCCTACATGGTAGATTCTACGACGGATGGCTCGAGAACAACGAAAGCATCGTCCGATTGAGTCTATTTCTTGCAGAATTTGGCGGACCCTCCAACGCTGAATACGTATTCCTCTGGAGCGAAGACTGCCTGAGTTTCGCCGGCATTCGGTGTGTTGGCTAAAATTTGCCCAACGATTGACATCAAATGTTGATCTGACAGTGGTGTGTAATCCTGTGATGGGATACCAAGAGGGTTCGCCGATCGATCCCAAACAGTGAAGCGATTCCTTGCCAATTCAATCCTAAATCCAAGCGATGGTTAATCTGATCGGCTGTCAGGTCATACCTCAGACGACCAGGAGCGCCACTTCCAGTTGTTGGCGGAGTGACAACGTCTCCTTGTTGTGTCTGACTTTGAGGTTGCTGTAGAATAAGAATTAGTGGGCCGTGTAATGACTCTAAAAGAGTGGTACAGTCTCCTGACTCGGGGCTAACCCTAACCCTAACCCACACTAACCCTAACCCACACTAACCCTAACCCATACTAACCCTAACCCACTAACCCTAACCCACACTAACCCTAACCCATACTAACCCTAACCCATACTAACCCTAACCCATACTAACCCATACTAACCCATACCAACCCTAACCCATACCAACCCTAACCCATACTAACCCACACTAACCCTCAGCAATACTAACCCTAACCCACACTAACCCTAACCCAAACTAACCCATACTAACCCTAACCCATACTAACCCACACTAACCCTAACCCATACTAACCCTAACCCATACTAACCCTCACTAACCCTAACCCATACTAACCCATACTAACCCTAACCCATACTAACCCTAACCCATACTAACACTAACCTGTACTAACCCTAACCCATACTAACCCTCACCCATACTAAACCATACTAACCCTAACCCATACTAACCCTAACCCATACTAACCCACACTAACCCTAACCCATACTAACCCTAACCCATACTAACCCTCACTAACCCTAACCCATACTAACCCATACTAACCCTAACCCATACTAACCCTAACCCATACTAACACTAACCTGTACTAACCCTAACCCACACTAACCCTAACCCATACTAACCCTCACCCATACTAAACCATACTAACCCTAACCCATACTAACCCTAACCCATACTAACCCACACTAACCCTAACCCATACTAACCCACACTAACCCTAACCCATACTAACCCTCACTAACCCTAACCCATACTAACCCTAACCCATACTAACCCTAACCCATACTAACCCTAACCCACACTAACCCTAACCCATACTAACCCTAACCCACACTAACCCTAACCCATACTAACCCTAACCCACACTAACCCTAACCCATACTAACCCTAACCCATACTAACCCGTACTAACACTAACCCATACTAACCCTAACCCACACTAACCCTAACCCACACTAACCCTAACCCATACTAACCCTAACCCACACTAACCCTAACCCATACTAACCCGTACTAACACTAACCCATACTAACCCTAACCCACACTAACCCTAACCCACACTAACCCTAACCCATACTAACCCTAACCCATACTAACCCGTACTAACACTAACCCATACTAACCCTAACCCACACTAACCCACACTAACCCTAACCCACACTAACCCTAACCCATACTAACCCTAACCCATACTAACCCATACTAACCCTCACTAACCCTAACCCACACTAACCCTAACCCATACTAACCCTAACCCACACTAACCTGTACTAACCCTAACCCACACTAACCCGTACTAACCCTAACCCATACTAACCCATACTAACCCACACTAACCCTAACCCACACTAACCCGTACTAACCCTAACCCATACTAACCCACACTAACCCTAACCCATACTAACCCTAACCCATACTAACCCACACTAACCCATACTAACCCTAACCCATACTAACACTAAACCACACTAACCCATACTAACCCACACTAACCCATACTAACCCATACTAACCCATACTAACCCTAACCCATACTAACCCTAACCCATACTAACCCTAACCCACACTAACCCTAACCCATACTAACCCTAACCCATACTAACCCTAACCCACACTAACCCTAACCCATACTAACCCTAACCCATACTAACCCGTACTAACACTAACCCATACTAACCCTAACCCATACTAACCCTAACCCATACTAACCCATACTAACCCTAACCCATACTAACCCTAACCCACACTAACCCTAACCCATACTAACCCTAACCCACACTAACCCGTACTAACCCTAACCCACACTAACCCGTACTAACCCTAACCCATACTAACCCATACTAACCCTAACCCATACTAACCCTAACCCATACTAACCCATACTAACCCTAACCCATACTAACCCTAACCCACACTAACCCTAACCCATACTAACCCTAACCCACACTAACCCTCACTAACCCTAACCCATACTAACCCTAACCCATACTAACCCACACTAACCCTCACTAACCCTAACCCACACTAACCCGTACTAACCCTAACCCATACTAACCCTCACATACTCAAGCAATAACAAAAATGAGGTGAAACTTTTGGTTCCAGCTGATCAGAATCAGAATGAGTTTGTTCATCACCATGGCAACAGGTAAATAAAAGGGTTAGAGCTTCTGCTTCCAAATAAAAACACCTTCCAATCACACACATACACACACACACTCAAACACACACACACACACAGTCACACACACACACACACACTCACACACACTCAAACACACACACACACTCAAACACACACACACACTCACACACACACTCAAACACACACTCATTCACACGCACACGCACACTCACACTCATTCACACACACACTCACACACTCACACATACACACTCATTCACACACACAAACACACACTCACACACACACACACTCACACATACACACTCATTCACAAACACACACTCACACACACTCACACACACACACTCATTCACAAACACACACTCACACACACTCACACACACACACTCACACATATACACTCATTCAAACACACACACACACAGTGGAGGAACCAGTGGGCTGAGTGAGGTCATGCGTCTCCATGGTAACCGTTGTGTTGTAGTAACAGTGCTGCTTTGATCATCTCCATGGTAACCGTTGTGTTGTAGTAACAGTGCTGCTTTGATCAGTGATGGAGGAGCAGAGGATTCAGACGTGTGACGTTTACAGGACGGACCCTAACTTACCGCCGAGGTTCAACAAGCCCTACTGTTTCCATGGTTACAGGTACGGTAAACTACAGCTGGTACTACTACAGTACTGTCATGTTAGAGTACTTGATAGTACTGCTGATACTACTACAGTACTGTCATGTTAGAGTACTTGATAGTACTGCTGATACTACTACAGTACTGTCATGTTAGAGTACTTGATAGTACTGCTGATACTAATACAGTACTGTCATGTTAGAGTACTTGATAGTACTGCTGATACTACTACAGTACTATCATGTTAGAGTACTTGATAGTACTGCTGATACTACTACAGTACTGTCATGTTAGAGTACTTGATAGTACTGCTGATACTACTACAGTACTATCATGTTAGAGTACTTGATAGTACTGCTGATACTACTACAGTACTGTCATGTTAGAGTACTTGATAGTACTTTACTGATACTAATACAGTACTGTCATGTTAGAGTACTTGATAGTACTGCTGATACTACTACAGTACTATCATGTTAGAGTACTTGATAGTACTGCTGATACTACTACAGTACTGTCATGTTAGAGTACTTGATAGTACTGCTGATACTACTACAGTACTGTCATGTTAGAGTACTTGATAGTACTTTACTGATACTAATACAGTACTGTCATGTTAGAGTACTTGATAGTACTGCTGATACTAATACAGTACTGTCATGTTAGAGTACTTGATAGTACTGCTGATACTACTACAGTACTGCCATGTTAGAGTACTTGATAGTACTGCTGATACTAATACAGTACTGTCATGTTAGAGTACTTGATAGTACTGCTGATACTAATACAGTACTGTCATGTTATAGTACTTGATAGTACTGCTGATACTAATACAGTACTGTCATGTTAGAGTACTTGGTTTAGAGTACTTGATAGTACTGCTGATACTAATACAGTACTGTCATGTTATAGTACTTGATAGTACTGCTGATACTACTACAGTACTGTCATGTTAGAGTACTTGGTTTAGAGTACTTGATAGTACTGCTGATACTAATACAGTACTGTCATGTTAGAGTACTTGATAGTACTGCTGATACTAATACAGTACTGTCATGTTAGAGTACTTGATAGTACTGCTGATACTAATACAGTACTGTCATGTTAGAGTACTTGATAGTACTGCTGATACTAATACAGTACTGTCATGTTATAGTACTTGATAGTACTGCTGATACTACTACAGTACTGTCATGTTAGAGTACTTGGTTTAGAGTACTTGATAGTACTGCTGATACTAATACAGTACTGCCATGTTAGAGTACTTGATAGTACTGCTGATACTAATACAGTACTGCCATGTTAGAGTACTTGATAGTACTGCTGATACTACTACAGTACTGTCATGTTAGAGTACTTTACGTGATAGTACTGCTGATACTACTACAGTACTGTCATGTTAGAGTACTTGATAGTACTGCTGATACTACTACAGTACTATCATGTTAGAGTACTTGATAGTACTGCTGATACTAATACAGTACTGCCATGTTAGAGTACTTGATAGTACTGCTGATACTACTACAGTACTGTCATGTTAGAGTACTTGATAGTACTGCTGATACTAATACAGTACTGCCATGTTAGAGTACTTTATAGTACTGCTGATACTAATACAGTACTATCATGTTAGAGTACTTGATAGTACTGCTGATACTAATACAGTACTATCATGTTAGAGTACTTGATAGTACTGCTGATACTAATAGAGTACTATCATGTTAGAGTACTTGATAGTACTGCTGATACTAATACAGTACTGTCATGTTATAGTACTTGATAGTACTGCTGATACTAATACAGTACTATCATGTTAGAGTACTTGATAGTACTGCTGATACTAATACAGTACTGCCATGTTAGAGTACTTGATAGTACTTTACTGATACTAATACAGTACTGTCATGTTAGAGTACTTGATAGTACTGCTGATACTACTACAGTACTGTCATGTTAGAGTACTTGATAGTACTGCTGATACTAATACAGTACTGTCATGTTAGAGTACTTGGTTTAGAGTACTTGATAGTACTGCTGATACTAATACAGTACTGTCATGTTATAGTACTTGATAGTACTGCTGATACTACTACAGTACTGTCATGTTAGAGTACTTGGTTTAGAGTACTTGATAGTACTGCTGATACTAATACAGTACTGTCATGTTAGAGTACTTGATAGTACTGCTGATACTAATACAGTACTGTCATGTTAGAGTACTTGATAGTACTGCTGATACTAATACAGTACTGTCATGTTAGAGTACTTGATAGTACTGCTGATACTAATACAGTACTGTCATGTTATAGTACTTGATAGTACTGCTGATACTACTACAGTACTGTCATGTTAGAGTACTTGGTTTAGAGTACTTGATAGTACTGCTGATACTAATACAGTACTGCCATGTTAGAGTACTTGATAGTACTGCTGATACTAATACAGTACTGCCATGTTAGAGTACTTGATAGTACTGCTGATACTACTACAGTACTGTCATGTTAGAGTACTTTACGTGATAGTACTGCTGATACTACTACAGTACTGTCATGTTAGAGTACTTGATAGTACTGCTGATACTACTACAGTACTATCATGTTAGAGTACTTGATAGTACTGCTGATACTAATACAGTACTGCCATGTTAGAGTACTTGATAGTACTGCTGATACTACTACAGTACTGTCATGTTAGAGTACTTGATAGTACTGCTGATACTAATACAGTACTGCCATGTTAGAGTACTTTATAGTACTGCTGATACTAATACAGTACTATCATGTTAGAGTACTTGATAGTACTGCTGATACTAATACAGTACTATCATGTTAGAGTACTTGATAGTACTGCTGATACTAATAGAGTACTATCATGTTAGAGTACTTGATAGTACTGCTGATACTAATACAGTACTGTCATGTTATAGTACTTGATAGTACTGCTGATACTAATACAGTACTATCATGTTAGAGTACTTGATAGTACTGCTGATACTAATACAGTACTGCCATGTTAGAGTACTTGATAGTACTTTACTGATACTAATACAGTACTGTCATGTTAGAGTACTTGATAGTACTGCTGATACTACTACAGTACTGTCATGTTAGAGTACTTGATAGTACTGCTGATACTAATACAGTACTATCATGTTAGAGTACTTGATAGTACTGCTGATACTACTACAGTACTGTCATGTTAGAGTACTTGATAGTACAGCTGATACTACTACAGTACTGTCATGTTAGAGTACTTGATAGTACTGCTGATACTACTACAGTACTGTCATGTTAGAGTACTTGATAGTACTTTACTGATACTAATACAGTACTGTCATGTTAGAGTACTTGATAGTACAGCTGATACTACTACAGTACTGTCATGTTAGAGTACTTGATAGTACTGCTGATACTAATACAGTACTGTCATGTTAGAGTACTTGATAGTACTGCTGATACTACTACAGTACTGTCATGTTAGAGTACTTGATAGTACTGCTGATACTAATACAGTACTGTCATGTTAGAGTACTTGATAGTACTGCTGATACTACTACAGTACTATCATGTTAGAGTACTTGATAGTACTGCTGATACTACTACAGTACTGTCATGTTAGAGTACTTGATAGTACTGCTGATACTAATACAGTACTGTCATGTTAGAGTACTTGATAGTACTTTACTGATACTAATACAGTTGCTGCTGTGTTTCAGTCAGAAGATCAGTAACCCGCTGTATCGAACATCCAATCAGACGTACGGCAGCAGGAGACCCACCGTACACGAGATGCCGGTAACTAACTAACCAAGAAACTAACTAACCATGAAACTAACTAACCATGAAACTAACTAACCAAGAAACTAACTAACCATGAAACTAACTAACCATGAAACTAACTAACCAAGAAACTAACTAACCATGAAACTAACTAACCATGAAACTAACTAACTAACCAAGAAACTAACTAACTAACCATGAAACTCACTGACTAACCATGAAACTAACTAACTAACCAAGAAACTAACTAACTAACCAAGAAACTAACTAACCAAGAAACTAACTAACTAACCATGAAACTAACTAACCAAGAAACTAACTAACTAACCAAGAAACTAACTAACCAAGAAACTAACTAACTAACCAAGAAACTAACTAACCAAGAAACTAAGTAACTAACCAAGAAACTAACTAACTAACCATGAAACTAACTAACTAACCAAGAAACTAACTAACCAAGAAACTAACTAACTAACCATGAAACTAACTAACTAACTAACTAACTAACCATGAAACCAACTAACTAACTAACCAAGAAACTAACTAACTAACCATGAAACTAACTAACTAACCATGAAACTAACTAACCAAGAAACTAACTAACTAACAAACCAAGAAACTAACTAACCAAGAAACTAACTAACTAACCAAGAAACTAACTAACTAACCAAGAAACTAACTAACCAAGAAACTAACTAACTAACTAACTAACCAAGAAACTAACTAACAAACCAAGAAACTAACTAACTAACCAAGAAACTAACTAACCAAGAAACTAACAAACCAAGAAACTAACTAACTAACCAAGAAACTAACTAACCAAGAAACTAACTAACTAACCAAGAAACTAACTAACTAACCAAGAAACTAACTAACCAAGGAACTAACTAACTAACCAAGAAACTAACTAACCAAGAAACTAACTAACCAAGAAACTAACTAACTAACCAAGAAACTAACTAACCAAGAACCTAACTAACCAAGAAACTAACTAACCAAGAAACTAACTAACTAACCAAGAAACTAACTAACTAACCAAGAAACTAACTAACTAGCCAAGAAACTAACTAACCAAGAAACTAACTAACCAAGAAACTAACTAACTAACCAAGAAACTAACTAACTAGCCAAGAAACTAACTAACCAAGAAACTCACTAACCAAGAAACTAACTAACCACTGACTAAGTAACATATATAAACTACGTATATCCATGTAGTGATAATATAAACTACGTATATCCATGTAGTGATAATATAAACTATGTATATCCATGTAGTGATTATATAAACTATTTATATCCATGTAGTGATTATATAAACTATGTATATCCATGTAGTGATAATATAAACTACGTATATCCATGTAGTGATAATATAAACTACGTATATCCATGTAGTGATATTATAGGCTACGTATATCCATGTAGTGATATTATAGGCTATGTATATCCATGTAGTGATATTATAGGCTATGTATATCCATGTAGTGATAATATAAACTACGTATATCCATGTAGTGATAATATAAACTACATATATCCATTTAGTGATAATATAAACTACGTATATCCATGTAGTGATATTATAGGCTATGTATATCCATGTAGTGATATTATAGGCTATGTATATCCATGTAGTGATAATATAAACTACGTATATCCATGTAGTGATAATATAAACTACGTATATCCATGTAGTGATATTATAGGCTATTTATATCCATGTAGTGATAATATAGGCTATGTATATCCATGTAGTGATATTATGTAGTGATTATATAAACTATGTATATCCATGTAGTGATTATATAAACTATGTATATCCATGTAGTGATAATATAAACTACGTATATCCATGTAGTGATAATATAAACTACGTATATCCATGTAGTGATTATATAAACTATTTATATCCATGTAGTGATAATATAGGCTATGTATATCCATGTAGTGATATTATGTAGTGATTATATAAACTATGTATATCCATGTAGTGATATTATAGGCTATGTATATCCATGTAGTGATAATATAGGCTATGTATTTCCATGTAGTGATTATATAAACTATGTATATCCATGTAGGGATAATATAAACTACGTATATCCATGTAGTGATTATATAAACTATGTATATCCATGTAGTGATATTATAGGCTATGTATATCCATGTAGTGATATTATAGGCTATGTATATCCATGTAGTGATTATATAAACTATTTATATCCATGTAGTGATTATATAAACTATGTATATCCATGTAGGGATAATATAAACTACGTATATCCATGTAGTGATTATATAAACTATGTATATCCATGTAGTGATATTATAGGCTATGTATATCCATGTAGTGATATTATAGGCTATGTATATCCATGTAGTGATATTATAGGCTATGTATATCCATGTAGTGATAATATAGGCTATGTATTTCCATGTAGTGATATTATAGGCTATGTATTTCCATGTAGTGATAATATAGGCTACGTATATCCATGTAGTGATATTATAGGCTATGTATTTCCATGTAGTGATATTATAGGCTATGTATATTAAGCTATTGCTCAGGTATGTTCATTTCTGAATTGTTACTGTTTCAGACGCAGTTTAAAGGGACAACCCGTCAGTTTTCGGAGGCGATGCTGCAGAGTGGGATGTATCGTGATCACGGCTTCAACACGTCTGTAGAGAGGAGTCGAGTGATGGCTGCCACGGCAACACTGAGCAACAGAGTCAACCTTCATCATTATTATCACTATGGCAACCAAAGCAACAACCATGATGGAAACAACAACTAAAGAATCAACAACAAATTACATTTTACACCAGAAAAGTTTGTTGAAAAGAATGTAAGAAAATAAAAGTGATGAATTTGATTTGAGTTACAGAAGTTTATCAGTTTGATAAATGTTAAATATTACATGTTACATGTTAGGGTTAAAACATGTCCCATAATGTTCATCTATTCCATTCAATTCAATTTTATTTATACAGCACCAAATCAGAACAGCAGTTATTTAAAGGCGCTTTAGGTTTAGACTCTAGTCTGTAGGTGGGCAGCCATCTGCCTCGGCCGGCTGGGTTGAGATGGAGAGAGAGAATAACAGTAACAATGAGTGTGATTTATATTAATAATAGAAGAAGGAATGAGTGTCAGGAAGATGTTGGGTTAGCGTTATGAGAAAGAAGCCACGTCAGTAACATGCAATAACATGTGAACAGATGGAGAGAGGAGCTCAGTGCATCATGGGAAGTCCCCTGGCAGTCTATAGCAGCATAAACCAGGACCTGGTCCAAGAAAATCCTGGCCGGGGTTTTAAATTCTATTCTTGATTTCACAGGAAGCCAATGCAGCTAAAATGGAGTAATATGATCTCTCTTTCTAGTTTTCCCTCTAACCACCACTAACCTAACATCACTAACCTAACATCACTAACCTAACATCACTAACCTAACATCACTAATCTAACATCACTAATCTAACATCACTAACATCACTAACCTGACATCACTAATCTAACATCACTAACCTAACATCACTAATCTAACATCACTAATCTAACATCACTAATCTAACATCACTAACATCACTAACCTAACATCACTAACCTAACATCACTAACCTAACATCACTAATCTAACATCACTAATCTAACATCACTAACATCACTAATCTAACATCACTAATCTAACATCACTAATCTAACATCACTAACCTAACATCACTAACCTAACATCACTAATCTAACATCACTAACCTAACATCACTAACCTAACATCACTAACATCACTAACCTAACATCACTAACATCACTAATCTAACATCACTAATCTAACATCACTAATCTAACATCACTAACATCACTAACATCACTAACCTGACATCACTAATCTAACATCACTAATCTAACATCACTAACCTAACATCACTAATCTAACATCACTAACATCACTAACCTAACATCACTAATCTAACATCACTAATCTAACATCACTAACATCACTAACATCACTAATCTAACATCACTAATCTAACATCACTAACATCACTAACATCACTAATCTAACATCACTAACCTAACATCACTAACATCACTAACATCACTAATCTAACATCACTAATCTAACATCACTAACCTAACATCACTAATCCGCCTGTCGATCTCACGCTCCATCTTTCCCTCACTGTGAACAAGACCCCGAGGTACTTGAACTCCTCCACTTGGGGCAGGATCTCATCCCCGACCCGGAGAGTGCACTCCACCCTTTTCCGGTTGAGGACCATGGCCTCGGATTTGGAGGTGCTGATTCTCATCCCGGCCACTTCACGCAACCGGACCCCCTCCACACCCTGGCTGCACCTAGAAATCCTGTCCATAAAGATTATGAACAGGATCGGTGACAAAGGGCAGCCCTGGTGGAGTCCAACCCTCACTGGAAACAAGTCCGACTTATTACCGGCGATGCGGACCAAGCTCTGACACCGGTCATACAGGGAACGGACGGCCCGTATCAGGGGGTCCGGTACCCCATACTCCCGGAGAACCCCCCACAGGACTCCCTGAGGGACACGGTCGAATGCCTTCTCCAAGTCCACAAAACACATGTGGACTGGTTGGGCCCCATGCACCCTCAAGGATCCTGCAGAGGGTGTAGAGCTGGTCCACAGTTCCACGACCTGGACGAAAACCACACTGCTCCTCCTGAATCTGAGGTTCGACTATCCGACGGACCCTCCTCTCCAGCACCCCTGAATAGACCTTACCAGGGAGGCTGAGGAGTGTGATTCCCCTATAGTTGGAACACACCCTCCGGTCCCCCTTCTTAAAAAGAGGGACCACCACCCCAGTCTGCCAATCCAGAGGCACTGCCCCCGATGTCCACGCGATGCTGCAGAGTCGTGTCAACCATGACAGCCCCACAACATCCAGGGCCTTGAGGAACTCGGGGCGGATCTCATCCACCCCCGGGGCCCTCCCACCGAGGAGCTTTTTAACCACCTCAGCGACCTCCACCCCAGAGATAGGAGAGCCCACACCCGAGTCCCCCGGCCCTGCTTCCTTACCAGAAGGCGTGTCGGTGGGATTGAGGAGGTCTTCGAAGTATTCCTTCCACAGATCCACAACGTCCCGAGTCGAGGTCAGCAGCGCACCGTCCCCACCGTACACAGTGTTGACGGCGCACTGCTTCCCCCTCCTGAGACGCCGGATGGTGGTCCAGAATCTCTTCGAAGCCGTCTGGAAGTCGTTTTCCATGGCCTCTAAGGTCCTATAGGACTCCTTCTTCACCTTGACGGCATCCCTCACCGCCGGCGTCCACCAGAGGATTCGGGGGAACAAATCTGTGCGTACGAGCGGTTCTTGCATCTGGCCCATTGTATTAAAAATGCTTCTCATATATATAAAAACCTATGAACACATTCACCGCCCCATATCAGAATATACAAAGACAAAAATATTCAAGTTTTATTAAATGTTGTTATAATCAATAATCATAAATATTACATGTAAACGTTGTAAGACCAGAGGAGCCGACATTTTCCTGCCTGAGGCCAAATGGTTTCCTGCAGCGCACACACACACACACACACGCACACACAGCACCATGGACAGCTCCTCCTGCTGCTGCCACAGATCTGTTCACCAGCCAAGCTGTGACATCATCATCACACACACACACACACACACACACACACACAGACACACACACACACACACACACACACACACACTGAGCTGAAGGATTTATTTCCACTCGGCTGATTTTTGGTGCTGCATCACAGAAGAAGAAAAGGGAGAAGAGGGAGGAGAGAGGAAGAAGAGGGGGGGAGGAGAGAGGAAGAAGAGGGGGGGGGGGAGAGAGGAAGAAGAGGGAGGGAGGAGAGAGGAAGAAGAGGGAGGGAGGAGAGAGGAAGAGCAGAGAGATGAGCAGGCAGATTAACGGATGAAGAGAGGAAGAAGAAGATAAAGGAAAAGAAGATGGAGTCAGAGGAGAACCTGCTGCACACGTTCCTGCTGCTGCTGCTGCTGGGATCACACATCACCGTGGTAACACTCTTTATTCTATTATGGTCTATTATAACCACACAACGCCGTGGTAACGCTCTTTATTCTATTATGGTCTATTATAACCACACATCGCCGTGGTAACGCTCTTTCTTCTATTATGGTCTATTATAACCACACATCGCCGTGGTAACGCTCTTTCTTCTATTATGGTCTATTATAACCACACATCGCCGTGGTAACGCTCTTTATTCTATTATGGTCTATTATAACCACACATCGCCGTGGTAACGCTCTTTCTTCTATAATGGTCTATTATAACCACACATCGCCGTGGTAACGCTCTTTATTCTATTATGGTCTATTATAACCACACATCGCCGTGGTAACGCTCTTTATTCTATTATGGTCTATTATAACCACACATCGCCGTGGTAACGCTCTTTCTTCTATTATGGTCTATTATAACCACACATCGCCGTGGTAACAGCTCAACACGCTGTTTCCTGTTGGAAATCTGACCCTTAAAACATTTTGTGTTCTGATGTTTATTTATATGTAAATATTTTAATGAATAGTAATAGAATATTTATATATCTATATTAAAATACTATGTATATATATGTACATATATATATATGTATATATAATAATACATAATTATTATATATAAATATAAAATATAAAAATAATGCCTGCTCTAAAACTTATTTGGAGAACACCGGAGTCTTCATCGTCCTCGGCTGTGAAGCCTCAGAGATTATGAACTTTGACCTTTGACCTCGTAACTCAAACCATCAACTGACAGGGTCAGGGTTGACCCTAACCCTGAACCTAACCCTGGTTGGTAGCAGAACCTGGATCAGGGCAGGTTGGTAGCAGAACCTGGATCAGGGCAGGTTGGTAGCAGAACCTGGATCAGTGCAGGTTGGTAGCAGAACCTGGATCAGTGCAGGTTGGTAGAGGAACCTGGATCAGTGCAGGTTGGTAGCAGAACCTGGATCAGTGCAGGTTGGTAACAGAACCTGGATCAGTGCAGGTTGGTAGAGGAACCTGGATCAGTGCAGGTTGGTAGAGGAACCTGGATCAGTGCATGTTGGTAGAGGAACCTGGATCAGTGCATGTTGGTAACAGAACCTGGATCAGTGCAGGTTGGTAGAGGAATCTGGATCAGTGCAGGTTGGTAGAGGAACCTGGATCAGTGCAGGTTGGTAGCAGAACCTGGATCAGTGCAGGTTGGTAGAGGAACCTGGATCAGTGCAGGTTGGTAGAGGAACCTGGATCAGTGCAGGTTGGTAACAGAACCTGGATCAGTGCAGGTTGGTAGCAGAACCTGGATCAGTGCAGGTTGGTAACAGAACCTGGATCAGTGCAGGTTGGTAGCAGAACCTGGA
>NC_070586.1:2500-50000 GCF_027409825.1 Scomber japonicus | reverse complement strand
ATGTTGGAAGAGCGTGTTTGATGATAGTTTGTGTCTGAATAATTCCATGAGGGATCTGTCATGTTATAACGTACACAGGAGAAACTGCTTCATCCTGATGTACATTATTTAAAGGCTCTCTGCTTGCCTCAAATCTTATTTCCATCTTTATCCTCTCATCCTGTTTGTTCTTCTGCCCATGAGCAGGCCTGCTGGTCTAACACAGCGGTCTGTCTACCTCACTTTAGTTCAAACCAGATATTTATTGTCTCAGAAGGATTTAGTCTGTGTATGTTAGAGAGAGCTGGTTTCTAATGTATGTTTCTATCCGCTATCCTGTGTGTTAAAGGTGGGTCCTTCTGCCCCAGAGGAGGGTTGGCAGGTTTACAGCTCCGCTCAGGACTCTGATGGTCGATGTGTTTGTACGGTGGTCGCTCCTCAACAGACCGTCTGTTCCAGAGATGCTCGAACCAAACAGCTAAGACAGCTTCTGGAAAAGGTACTAATGTAGTAATGCATTAATATTGAGTATTGCAAAATCACAATTTCCCAGAGTGAGTGTTACAAGAATGGTACACACACAAAATAATCACTCAGCAGGGGCAGTAATAATAAATAATAATAACAAGTATTATTAATTATAAATGTATATAGCACCTTTCACAAACCCAAGTACGCTTCACAGAGGTGAAAAAATCAAACAGCACAACACAACATTGGGTTAAGTTAACCAGTCTGGGTTAGGGTTAGGGTTAGGGTTTAGGGTCTCATACATTTCCATTTAGTGATTTTCAAATAAAATAACAGTAATTTATTTCCTCTTTGTAGTTTTCTTAAAAATAGAGTTAAAATCTCATCTCGTCTCGTGAGGTGAGTGTATCGTCACACCCCTAAATGCCAGTAATGACACGACTGTGTAGAGCTCAGTAGTACTGTGCAGTAATTGTTAAAAGCCATTTGATAGCTGTGCTATGACCATTTGTCACCAGTAAGGGGCGCTGAAGCACCACTGCTTAGTTTAATACTGTACTATAGCAGCAATAAGGTAATCCCAATCAGTAAATCTGAATTCTATGTGGGTTTATTATTGAAAAATCTATTTTAACAAAATTCTCCAACATATGACATATATTCCAGTTAGCAGCAGTGACGCCAACACAGATGACACTAAGTTAGCTTTACAGGTAGTGAAAAAGTAGTTGAATATGTCCCAAACATAAACCAGAAGTACAAAACTGGTAAATTATTTAATATAACAGTAGTACAGTAGTACAGTAGAACTAGTGTAATATAATTTGGTAAATGTATTATCCAGGTGCAGAATATGAGTCAGTCTATCGAGGTTCTCGACCAACGCACTCAGAGGGATCTGCAGTTTGTGGAGAAGATGGAAGTCCAGCTGAAAGGACTGGAGAACAAATTCAAACAGGTGGAGGAAGGACATGAGAGTAACATCGCCAGGCAGTACAAGGTACCGCCCACACCATGACATCATGCCTTAAACTACCGATTAACAGCTAAACAATGCACTTATGAGTTTTTTTCTGGAAAATGTATTTTCAGTGCTGAGAAATTTTGAAATGTTTCAAGAAATGTGCCATAGCAGTGGAGAAAACAGTAACGTGACTCAGACACGTCTGAATTTTACAATAATGTTGTTCAGGTGTCAATGAATGTAATCTGAGATTTTGCAGAAACATCAGTACTGATGTTGTTTGTTGCTCACAGCTGCAGAAAAATTAGATGTGTCGATAAATTGAGAGAATCCACAAGCACAGCAACGGTAACTTCATTAATATGCCAACAAAACAGTAATGAATTTAGTCCTCTGAGTGTCTCTGATGTCTTACAGTCAATCAAGGCAAAGATGGAGGAGTTACGTCCTCTGATTCCAGTTCTGGAGGCCTACAAGGCAGATGCTCTGCTGGTACGACAGTTCAAGGAAGAAGCAGCAAATGTGACGGAGCTGCTGAGCTCCCTGCAGGAGCAGCTGGGAGGTCTGGACTATCAGGAGCTCCACAGCAGAGTGACAAGCCTGGAGGACCGTCTGAGGGCCTGCATGCAGAGGCTCGGTGAGGAAACAGATTATAAACGCCCCACTGAAAACCATCTTTCACTCCCTCACCTCACCTTTGATCATTTTCACAGTAACTTTATGGCGCTTTTCCATTATACAGTTTTAGCACTACTCGGCTCGACTCTACTCGGTTTGTTACCGGGTCATTTTCCATTATTTCATAGTACCTCATCAACATGGGCGGGGTCGTCCAGCTCTCGTTGGATTCTCTCGTCTGCCATCACACACAGGAATGTCTGCACCTTGTCGAAGGTGTAGTTTTGCGTGTAGGAGACATGTTAACTCGTGTGAAACTCGCATGAACTATTGTTGCGGTACAAAATGCCGGGTTTGATTCTTGTGTGGGACGTTTCATGACTCTTCCAGTGACTCTCTGACCAATCAGAGGTCGGCAGTCTGATGACTTCACATTTTATTATCAGCTCGTCTCGCTTGGAACCTCAGCAGAGCAGATACTAAAAAGCAGCAGGTACCAGGTACTATCCCTGATGGAGCAGCAGGTACCAGCTACTATCCCTGATGGAGCAGCAGGTACCAGGCACTATCCCTGATGGAGCAGCAGGTACCAGGTACTATCCCTGATGGAGCAGCAGGTACCAGGTACTATCCCTGATGGAGGAGCAGCAGGTACCAGGTACTATCCCTGATGGAGGAGTAGGTACCAGGTACTATCCCTGATGGAGGAGCAGGTACCAGGTACTATCCCTGATGGAGCAGCATCAGGTACCAGGTACTATCCCTGATGGAGCAGCAGGTACCAGGTACTATCCCTGATGGAGGAGCAGCAGGTACCAGGTACTATCCCTGATGGAGCAGCAGGTACCAGGTACTATCCCTGATGGAGCAGTAGCTGTACCAGGTACTATCCCTGATGGAGCAGCAGGTACCAGGTACTATCCCTGATGGAGGAGCAGCAGGTACCAGGTACTATCCCTGATGGAGGAGCAGCAGGTACCAGGTACTATCCCTGATGGAGCAGCAGGCACCAGGTACTATCCCTGATGGAGCAGCAGGTACCAGGTACTATCCCTGATGGAGGAGCAGGTACCAGGTACTATCCCTGATGGAGGAGCAGCAGGTACCAGGTACTATCCCTGATGGAGCAGCAGGTACCAGGTACTATCCCTTATGGAGCAGCAGGTACCAGGTACTATCCCTGATGGAGGAGCAGCAGGTACTATCCCTGATGGAGGAGCAGCAGGTACCAGGTACTATCCCTGATGGAGCAGCAGGTACCAGGTACTATCCCTGATGGAGGAGCAGCAGGTACCAGGTACTATCCCTGATGGAGCAGCAGGTACCAGGTACTATCCCTGATGGAGGAGCAGCAGGTACCAGGTACTATCCCTGATGGAGGAGCAGCAGGTACCAGGTACTATCCCTGATGGAGTCGAGTAGAGCTAGAACTGTAAAATGGAAAAGCCCCAAAAGTTTTAAATAGAAAGTAGTTCCAGTTAAAAGTGTTTCCACTGGATGATCCGGAGTAACTCAGACCTGGTTTCTCTAAAAGATGCTGATATTAACTTTTAAATGTCATCTTAAAAACTAGAAGTAGCATAAACATCATTACATTCATCTCCGTAATGTTATGATGAAGGTACAGCTGTAGTTTAACAGTTTTGCTATTTCAAAGCAACATATGTCTCTACATGAAGTAATGACTGCAAATTCAAGAAATCTCTACCATATTTTCAAGAGCATGTGATTTTGCTAAATTACTGCAACTTTTCATCCTTGTGTGTGAGCAGCTGCTTGTGATTTGTAGCAGCGTGTATTTAAATCTAACCTGCCAACAAACATGATGCCACAGACCAAACTAAACTATTCCCAAATGTTCCCAATTCAAAATGTAATGAACTTTGATTCAGTGAGTCAGAGGAAAACAAACAGCAAAGGTGAATATAATCTACCTGAGATTTGATATATTAATGTTGAGCTCAAAATAAATTTAATAAAAATTATAAATGAACTCAAATACAGTATTTTCTTTGTTACAGAACTTTGAGCTCATGAAAATAAATTCAACATTAGCTCTAAGTTATGAAATATCTTTATTGTAGGATTTCCTTTGATTGCGAATTTCCAAATTCTGCAATTTTACTGCAATAAGAGGCCATAAAATTGCAAATTGTATCATAATGTTTGAAAATAGTCACAGCACAGCAAAGTATATTTGGCAGTATATTTTGTCTAATTTGTACATTTATGTGTTCCTGTATGTATTTCAGCCTGTGGAAAGCTGACAGGAATATCTGAACCAATCACCATCAAGACATCTGGATCAAGGTTTGGATCGTGGATGACTGACCCACTCGCTCCGGCTGGTGACAACAGAGTGAGTGGAAACAATAATAATAACCACAAAACACAACAATGATATAACAGCATGACATGACACCAGCCAGTTATATCTTTGCTGATATCCCTCGGCTGGGAAGAGCTGGACGAAGTGTCTGGGGAGAGAGAGGGAAGTCTGAGCTTCCTGAGGCTGCTGCCCCCCCGACCCGACCAGCATCAGCAGAAGAAGACGTACGGACAAAAATATGGCTATTTATCAGGCAGGGAGATGCTGTCCAGTTAGAGGAGTCTAAGATCCAGTGATTTACAGTCCTGATATCTTTCACAGAGAATGTGTGTCACAGACAGCTACTTTGTAAGAGAGGACTGATTTAATATTTCTAAACAGTGCTATCATAATCACCTTAAAATCTGAAACTTTAATTTAAGATGGAGAAAAAATATATTAGGAGAGAAAGTACTCTGGAAAGAGAAAGGTGCTCAAGTGATTTTTAAGTCAAAGTTTAGAAAGTTGCAGTGAGACAGCACACATGAGAAGAGTTTAGATTGAGATTTCCTGGCCTGCAATAAAGTAGGACTAGTTGTGATTTATCAGCAGATTTATGGGAATGAGAAGACTCATAAACCTGAATAAGGGAGTTCAGACAGGTAAGTGCTGTGCTAGCGGCCACACTGTAAGTGTATATTAGTGGAGTGACATGAGCTCTTTTCAAGACAAGATGTGCTGCTGATAACATAATGATCAAACTATAAATATTATGGTATTTCTGTATTCTTTGACATCACAGCTTTACTTTCATCCCTTACAGGTGTGGTACATGGATGGTTACCATAACAACCGCTTTGTTAGGGAGTACCAGTCGATGTATGACTTCATGACAACAGATAACTTCACCTCTCACCGCTTGCCTCATCCGTGGTCTGGTACTGGTCAGGTGGTTTATAATGGTTCCATTTACTTCAATAAATTCCAAAGTCACACCATCATCAAGTTTGACTTCAGTACATCACTCATCAGCCGTTCTCGCCAACTTGACTTTGCTGGCTACAACAACATGTACCACTATTCCTGGGGAGGGCACTCAGACATTGACCTCATGGTGGATGAAGGTGGGCTTTGGGCCGTCTACGCTACTAATCAGAATGCTGGAAATATAGTTCTCAGCCAGTTAAACCCAAATACTCTGCAAATCATCCGTAGCTGGACCACCAACCATCCGAAACGCAGTGCAGGTGAGGCATTCATGATCTGTGGAACCCTGTATGTTACAAATGGGTACTCTGGTGGAACTAAAGTGTACTATGCCTACTCCACTAACTCTTCCACCTACGAGTACATCGACATTCCTCTGACCAATAAATACAGCCATCTATCCATGCTAGACTACAACCCCCGAGAAAGAGCACTCTACGCCTGGAACAATGGCCACCAAGTCCTTTACAACGTAACACTTTATCACATCATACAGTAACACCAAGGAAGAAACAGTAAGAACTAAGAACAAACACAGTAACACCAAGGAAGAAACAGTAAGACTGAGGAACAAACAGTAAGAACTAAGAACAAACACAGTAACACCAAGGAAGAAACAGTAAGAACTAAGAACAAACACAGTAACACTGAGGAACAAACACAGTAACACTGAGGAACAAACAGTAACACTGAGGAACAAACACTAAGAACTAAGAACAAACACTAAGAACTAAGAACAAACACAGTAACACTGAGGAACAAACACAGTAACACTGAGGAACAAACACTAAGAACTAAGAACAAACACAGTAACACTGAGGAACAAACACAGTAACACTGAGGAACAAACACAGTAACACTGAGGAACAAACACTAAGAACTAAGAACAAACACTAAGAACTAAGAACAAACACAGTAACACTGAGGAACAAACAGTAACACTGAGGAACAAACACTAAGAACTAAGAACAAACTCATTAATGCTGGAGAACCAATACACGTATGTGATAACATAACTGCACTAAATCACATAGTAATGTTAAAAATAAAACTGTCAATACATATTCTCATATGTTCAGTGCTCTACAGTCAGAAGGAAGGACGGTTATCAGGTTTCCCTGTGTGTCCAGGACAGAAACTCCATTAGCTTGGCTAGCTTAGCACAAATAATCAAAGCAGGTTGAGATTCCAAGTCTTTCTGATTGAAATGTATTTCGTCAGCAGCCCGTGTTGTGGTTAGGGTTAGGGTTCTAATTGAATCTCAGGCAGAATGGGTGAAACCTGACAATTCTGAGATGCTATGTTCAATAACAAGGGTTGTTGTTGTTGGTCAACAAAAGCTACGGCAGCGACTGCTGCTAAAACCACCACGTTAGTTTTTTACTTTTGTATTTTCGCACCTTTTCAGTAAACAACATACTTACTGTGCTAAGCTAGGATGAACACATCTTGGAACTGTCTCTGTACCGGACCATAAATCCCCAAATGTTAGACTGTTAACTTGTATGTTTCACTTCTTTCATTAAATGAGTATGAAGTTATACTTTGTCCCTGGTTTTGAGATAATGTAACTGGCACAAATGCACTTGAAATGTAAACACACTGAAATAAGTAATGTAACTAAAGTTTGTGTTTCACAGTAAGAAAGCACAGAAATGTATGTTTGATGGTTGATAAAGTTGCTTCGCATGTTTTCTGAAAATATTTTTATGGGACATTTTCTGACTTTATTAAATTATACCCACTGTTGTAAATCTGAACAATAATAATAATAATAATAATGATAATATTTTTGTTCTTACTGATAAGTATTATACAGCAATACAAAGTCTTTTTACACTCTGTCTTTTCCAATAATTCTCTCAGTTTTGAGTTTTGAGGGAGCCTCCAGTGTCTGCTGGTAACTTGGTGATGCGGGTTCAGGACTACATGAGATGCCCAGCATGAATTCTGTTAGACACATGAAATGTATTAAAAATATGGATGAAATTGCGCTGTCACATTCAGAGGATTCCATGTTTTTTGGTCCTCCTTTGTCTGGTTGTGTTGTGTTTTTTAATATTCAGCTGGTTTGTGCGTAAGTTGAGTCAGTTTGAATGTGGGAAAAATATTATTTACATAAAGTATTTAAGTACATTTTTAACAATTAAAAGAGTAATTTTGTTGTTACTTCTTACAGCTTTGTGTTTTGTATTTCAACACAATTGTACTGTATTTGATGTTTTTATGAGCATTAAGACTTTGGCCTCCAGTTTTACAGTGCTGTTATTTGGTGTTATGAACTGGTGAAAATTGCAGTGATTATATAAAATCTGCAGAAGGAAAGAAGCTGGTGATATTTAATTACTTTGCAGGACTGCATGTACATTGTAAGAAAGAACTGTTTTGGCAACTAGTTGCATTAACAGCTAGCGTGTTAATTGCATTATTCATCTATAATGTAAAGGACAGTTTTAAAGGCATATTGAAATTAAAAGACTCAACTTGATAAATACACTAAATGCTGCTGATTCTGTTTGTGTGTTTGAGATGAGGAAGATGTTGGTGGGAAATTCATTGAGCACATCAGCAGACCTGCAGAGGGTGTACAAATCCAAAAACAGTTAGTGGAACCAAAGTCTTTCAACCTGAGCTCCTGGAGGTAAAGGATGGTATGAAATGTTTGCTCAGCTAACCCTCACCTGCTCCTGGAAAGAAGGAATTAGCACAGCTCGCTGATCAATTGTGAAGATGCAACTGAAACAAAACGCTTTGAATGTGGATGATGTGTTTTAGTTTATGCATCTGCAAGCCTTTACTGTTTGAGTTAGTAATATGTAGTTTTATGTTGAATAATTCTGAGTTTATGCACTTTATCAAAACTTTATGGTGCTTTTGTTAAATTAATCATTCTAATTGTCTTGAGTTAATTCCGATAACTTTAGTTGTTTTGAAACTCAAGTAAATGCTAACATTAGTTCTTTAAAAAATAAAAAGGAAAGCTGTTTATTGGTGTTTATTGAAGACTAATGTATGTCTTTTCTCTTTATCACAATATCTGACTGTTCTGTTCAACTATTCAGCTACTCAACTGTTCATGTCCCTCAGAACCTTCAAACCAAACCTTCAAACCATCTTGAAGAAAGTTAAAAATCAAAGAATAAAAAGAATTGAGTTGTCCTTCACATCCTTCAAGAATTGATCCATCAGTTTTTCAAGTTGGGGCAGAGTTGTGGTCATAGAAAACACACAGTACTAAACCCTAACCCTAACCATAACAGAAATAATATTCAATATATATGGAGCAATATTTTCCCCAAACCCTAATTCCAACTAGCCCTTCCCACAGCTGAGCGTAGCATTTGTGTGTAGAATAGATATGTACTTTATTAATCCTTCACAGGAAATTACTTTGTTACAGCAGCCATTAATTGAATACATACATACATATAAAAAACAGAACACTCATATTGTCACTTAAAGGGACATTAAAATGTTTAATTGCAGCAGGGATAAACGACCTCCTGCTGCGCTCTGACTTGCTCCCTTTGATCACCCCCAGTGCATGGAGTGGTGGGAGGGATTCTTCAAGACTGCCCTCATCTTGGACAGTATCTTGTCTTCTGCCACCTGCTGGACAGTGTCCAGTTTGGTGTTAACCACAGAGCTGGCCTTATTTATGATGTGTTCCTCTCCCCAACACGTCACAGCAAAGAACAGAGCACTGCAGTAGGGGTTGGCAGATGTTGAATGAGCTCAACCTCCTTAGGAAATAAAGTCTATTTTGCCCCTTTTTGCACACTGTCTCCACATAAACCCTCCAGTCGAGCTGCACACCGAGGTATCTGTAGCTGGGGATAACTTCCACCTCAGTGGCCTGGATGCCACCATCTCCTTGGTTTTTGTGGTGTTAAAATGGAGATTATTGTTGTTAATCCAGTCCATAAAGTCCCTGATTACACTCCTGTACTTGTCATACTTGCCTCCTTTAATAAAAACAAAAATTCTATGGAGGAAACATCCACTTGTGTTATGTTTGAAGTCTGCTGTATAGATGGTGTACACGAACGGGGCCAGGACGATTCCTTGTGGTGCTCCTGTGCTGCTCTGGATTGTGTCAGAGACCCCGTTCTCCAGGACGTCCCCATCTTGGGAAGCCTCCTGGTGTGAAGTCCGAATTGCGGACCTGTTTTGTTGCTCCCTTTCTTCCTCGGCTTCCAGCTCTTTGAAGAAGGCCCCCAAATCCGAGTGAGTGGAGTCTTGGATTGGGGACTCCCACACCCTGTCCGCCTCCTCGCAATCTGGCTCCAAATACCGAAGAAAACTGTCCTCAGATTTGGTAAACTCTGTGGTTGTCTCAGACACTCTTCACACCTCTCTGGGTGCTTGGGGAGGTTCTGGTTGTACCAAATCCTGGTCACCAATGGAGTCCAAGTCTGTTTGGATAGCTGAGCACTGAGCACTGAGCACCCAACTGTGGGCGTCTGTGGAGCCTGGGTCTGCACAGTGACCTTTGTAGGCTGCTGTGGCTGCACTGGACTCCGAACGTCGGAATACTCTATCGCCTCCTGTGTGATCCGAGGCAGGTTACGTGTGGCCCAGCGGACAGCCACCTCAAAGGCCTCCTTCCAATCCGGGGTAAGGAGGCCAGAGACTTCCTCCAACAGTTCCTCATAATGCTCCTGCAGGATCATGTAGGTGCAATGACTCCAATTCTTCGTGTTCCCAGTGATCAAGTCCACTGCGTGTTCTGTAGGAGTAGCAGGCTTTATCATCTCAGCGAGCATCTGCACCATGTGGTAGATCATGCATGGTTCTGACTTCCCTGGTGTCAGTCACATTCAGTAAGTGGTGGACAAATCTCAACACCTCATACAGTTTGTGAACCAGCTTCCCAAACTTGGGATCCGCTGGCTGTCGTCTGGCCTCTGACCATCTGGCCCGTGGAGAAACCCATCGTCAGGTTAGTCGTGGGCCAGCTTGTTGAACTACCGCTGCATATGAATGGTGCTGGGGACCTGGGTAACTGGCAGCCCTAGGTGGAGGCACTGACCGGCTAGGGTAGGGGAACTGATTCCTAGGTGCATAACCCTTCCACCCTTGGAAGGACCCCCCGTACCCCTGGTCCCATCAAGGCTGGCCGGCGCACTGACGCCTCCTCCCACAGCGCACCTACATCCAACCATCCATCATTATTTGTTTTCTATGTTTTGCGTAATGAAATACAAACAACTTAAAGTGTCTCCGAAAAAGCCAGAAAATGAATAAACTAGAAATAAAAAACTTGTTTTAATCAAAAATAGGCTCAGGGTTAGGGGGTTAGGGATTGGGGTTGAAATATTAAGATCGAATGGTTCCCTTGTACCTAATAAAAAAGTTACTACTTTATTATTTTTTCACTTTGCTTCATGTTTGATACACGTTGTTGTCCGACTCGTTCATAGAGAGAACGGGAGAGTTCGCTCAGTAGGTTTTAATTCAAAGTTTTCCAATACAAGATGTACAATGACAGAACGAGGTAGATTACTCCAGTAAAAGTAAGACTTAGTTTAATGACTTAGAAGTCATCCTAACCCTAATGACTTACTTTAACAAATTTCATTAGTTTATATAATGCAGATTTGTAAAATACTTCTTTTATGAGGGTTAGGGTCACAGACAATAAACTTAGTGTGTCAGGTCTAGCGCTGCTCCACCTCCACTCAATCAATCTCACCTGTGCCTGATTACACAGTGGAGCCACCTGCTTATCTGGCCAAGCTTGTGCAGGTGCACTCACTACTGCCTGGCTGTTCACTTGGCAAGGGTTCTCTCTGGCATGCTCGGCTCTTTCGCACCAAACAGATGACTTAGAAGGTAAGCATGGGTGCTGCCATACATTTATTTTCCATGGGGCATAATGGTATGATACCTGCCGTTGTTTGACCACTTTAAAGCTGTGTCGGCCATGCCGTTTTGGCGTGCAGTTGTGGGGATCTTGAGGAGAGTGGTGTCTGCTCTCTGCCCTCACCGTGAGTCGGTGATTGCGTGTTGGGCGGGGTGCTAAGCTCTTAAATAACCATTTATTAAAGGGGTGTATGCAAATAGACCAACCCTATTATCCACGTTGACAAAGTGTTTTTGGTTTGTCCAACATATGTAATATTACACTTCACACAATAAATAGCATAAATACAATTCCTAGATCTTGGACTACTGTTTTTACTAACTACTGTTTTTTTTACGATAGTTTCTGATGTACCTCAACCATGAGAACTGTGCCCCAACTTTTGTGGTTTTTCCAAACTCAAAGGGTTAGGGTTAGGGCTTTTTCCTCGTATATGCCGAAACCACCACTGAGTTTGGAATTATCCCCCCATGGGGTAGCACATTCTCAAAGTTGGTCTTCAGTTTCCTATTCAGAATCTTAACTTAACAATAATTGGTGATATGAGGAATTAGGTTCCCATGATCCTTCATCTTCCTTTCCTTAAAGGTTTTAAGGCAATGCCTCAAAAGGTGTTGAATACCCTATTTTCCTCAGGGCCTTGAACAAAACTGCAACTGCCTCCCAAAAATCTTCCTGTCTCAGTAAAAACTATGAATAGCTGGAGAGATGTTCTCTGGTCGCTGTTGAAGTGCAAAGTGAGCTCTTTCCCTTTTATACCCTCTGAGTTTGGTAATTTATAATTTAGTGTGTATCAATTTTCTTTGTGTCCCATCCAAATTTACATACATACATCCCAAATGAATACCACAGAGCCAATGTACATATTATACCCAAAATTATATTGTCATTAATTATACTGTTTTATCCATATGTACTTTTTTCTATGAATTGGGTTAGGGTTAACCCTTCAATATGTTGGTGAGACAGGAAACACAATCCATACCAGATTCACACAACACAGATATAACATGTTGAGAAAGAAAGACTCCCACACTCAGCTGGTTAAACACTTTATTCAGCACGATTGGTCTGCAGAGCCTCTGCCCTCGAATCAAACCCTAACCGTGGCACAGTCAGAGAGCAGAAGGAACATGGATTCATAAAATGAACACCAGATTCCCAAAGGGCTTAAATGAAAAGTAAACGAGGGATAAAGGATGAGATGTTGCAGGTCTGGATGGAGCATGCACAAGAAAAGTTTTCAGCGACCGCAACGCGGTCGCGGAAAATTTTTGCCTAATCCTAACCCTAACCCTAACCCCAATCTAACCCTAATTGATAACCCTAACCCTAACCCTAACCATAATTGATAACCCTAACCCTAATTGATAACCCTAACCCTAACCCTAATTGATAACCCTAACCCTAACCCTAACCCTAAAAATTAGGGTTAGGGTTAGGGTTAGGGATGAAGGGTTGAGCCCGCCTCCCGAAGGAGACAGGGTTAGGGTTAGGGTTAGGTTGTGGGATAGAGCCAGGACCCTCGAATGAGGGTTAGGGTTAGGGTTAGGGTTAGGGTTAGGGTTAGGGTTAGGGTTAGGGTTAGGTTGGGGGAACTGAATCCGGGATTAGATCCCGGTGGATGCACTGTCCTTCGATGTGGAGGTCAGTCCCCCATCCCCATCTTCTGTTCTTAGGTTTTTGTTTTACATATATTTTTTTATATTATGTTATTTATTATTAGTGTTTATATTTATACTAGATCACATATTTTATTTTTGTTGTTGTTGTTGTTTATTGTTTGACTTTTTTTGTCCTTTCTGTCCAGTAGACTCCTGTCCCTTTCAGGATAAAACCCAACTGGGAATACTGAAACTCGCTCGCCCTTTCTTGACCGCACTGGGAATACTGAAACTTGCTCATTGTCCTTTCTTCCAGAAGACTCCTGTCCCTTTAGGATTAATCGAACCAGGCAGTCGGGTACACGTAAGTCATTATTTTTTGTTAGTGTGATTATAATATATTTTGCAATTTCGCCTTTGTTATATCAAATATGTATTTGTTTTTGTATTTTAAGTTTTTTCCTTTTTTTTGGTATTTTTTATATTTTTATATTTTTTTATGTTTTTTGGTTTGGCTTTTTTTCATTTTTTTCAATTGTGGTTAACCATTTTTGTTTTGGTCCATAGGTGGCGCTCGCGACGTTTCGTCCATATCTGTGGACTTCTTCAGGCATGCCACCTGGACCTGTTAAGGGAGGAGAGATGTTGCTCCTTCCCTGCTCTGTGCCAAACTGAATGCTGTGCTCCGTGTCTCCCTTTTATACTCTCCCTCCCCAGAAATTTCGTGCCGAATGTAACCCTGTATTTTAGCCCTTATTCCGTGTCGAATTGTTTTTAACCCTTTCTTCTTCTATTTTAGGTTTCAAATTATGGTAAGTATTAGGTTTAGGTAAGTATTAATTGTTTTTAACTTGTTTATAATTGTTTGTATGTATTTATTGATTTTTTTGTTAATAAACTGTACCCACCAAATTGTTTTTAGCCCCTATTTCTTTGCCGAATTCCCTTATGATTTATCCTTCTCGTGTCCAATTTCCCACACTTCTCCGTCCTTCTGTTGACTCCTTCGTCCCGGAAATGCCCTATCTGGGGACTTTTGCGTACCTCACATGTTACATTGCCGTATGTGGACGAAGCATCGGCCATGTGGAAATATTCATCGCTTTTGCGGAACTTACTTGGGGACAGAAGGGTCTCTATTAGGGTTAGGATCGGGTTGGGGTTAGGATTAGATTTGGGATTAATTTTAGGGTTAGGCAAAGGGTAAGGGTTAGCTTCCCAATTAGGGTTAGGTTTAGGGTTAGGTTTAGGCGTTAGGGTTAGGTTTAGGCATTAGGGTTGGTAGAGGTTAGGTTTAGGGTAGAGTAGGGGTGAGGTTAGCTTGGATATGGGGGAGGGGGACCAGCCTTGGCCCACATGAGGCACTGGCGGGTTAGGTTGGGGGAACTGAATCCGGGATTAGATCCCGGTGGATGCACTGTCCTTCGATGTGGAGGTCAGGGTCAGGGTTAGGGTTAGGGTTAGGGTTAGGGTTAGGGTTAGGGTTAGGGTTAGGGTTAGGGTTAGGGTTAGGGTTAGGGTTAGGGTTAGGGTTAGGGTTAGGGTTAGGGTTAGGGTGGTAGGGTTAGGGTTAGGGTTAGGGTTAGGGTTAGGGTTAGGGTTAGGGTTAGGGTTAGGGTTAGGGTTAGGGTTAGGGTTAGGGTTAGGGTTAGGGTTAGGGTTAGGGTTAGGGTTAGGGTTAGGGTTAGGGTTAGGTTTGAGGAAAAAGGGGTCCTGGGACACTTACACCCAACGGGCTGGTCCCAGGCACGTGCACGGTCCTCAGCACCTGGGTGGCCAGCCCCCCCATCTAAATTTAGGTTTTGTGTTAACCATATTATGTTTATTTATTGATTGATTTAATTAAATTTTTTCCTTTCTTTTCTCCCACAGGTTTTCTTTCTCTTTTTTCTCCCCAGGTTAGGATGAGGTAAGTATCCCCGGATTAGAGGTAAGTCTAATTAGGTTATCCAATTCCCTTCTTTTTTACCCCCCATGGATTAGGACAAGGTAAGTATCCCCGGATTAGAGGTAGGTATAAGGTTGTCAGGTTTAGATTAAGTCCGCCCTTCCTAATTTAAATGTAGCCCTAGTCTTTCTTCTTTTCTCCATACGAGCTGATAGGTCCTGTAATACCTTATCATGGGCTTCTCTAGGAGAAACACCCCCCCGGAATGAGGCTTCTTCGAGCACTGCACCCACACTTCCTGAGGAAGGACTGTCCCTCGGGAGTGCTAGCCGGCTTGGCTGGACGGGTGTCAGGCTTGGTTCTGGGTCTTGTGCCCTAGAAACAGGTCTGATCTGGGGTTTGGACTGGGGAGTAGGGATCGGAGCAGGAGTAGGAGTCTCCTGAGGGCCTACTGTGGTCAGTGTGCTTACATCCCTCCTCTCTGTTTGAGTGGATGAAGCTTGTTTTGTTTGTTGTTTTGGTTTGGGTTTTGTTGTCTGTGGAGGTGGTGAAGCTAATTGTGGTTCCTTCGGCTGTATGTTTTCCTCCACGCAAGCTAGAATCATTGCCTCCGCACGGTCAAGGACCTCTTTCTTTATGCGGGGCAGGTTCCTCTGGGCCCATTTTGTGGCAACCTGGAAGGCCTCTTTCCAATCCGGAAGAGGCTTCGATGAGATTTGCCGCAGGATGGAGTCCAACGTGCTCTCATAGTGGTCCTCCAGAATCTGGAGGGTGTTCTGGCCCCATAATTCGGCATTATCCCCGATCCTGTCCAGGGTGCCTGAGGTGGGGGAAGCCGGTTGGATGAGGGTAGCCAAATTAGAAATGGTACGTGTGACCATCCTGGGTTGTGGGAGCCCCTCTCTTGGGGTCACGTTGTCCAGGTGGTGTACCATTTTGATCCCTTTGTAGAGCAGCCGCACCATCTGCCCGAAGGCTGGATCAGTGGGCGTGTCCAGTCTCCGTGTCTGCTGGACTTGGCGACCTGAAGCTCCCCTGGATGGAGCAGGAGGAACTCGGACCCGGGAAACGGGTACCGGCACACACTGGGCCCTCCCCCTCAAGTAGGGGGGGTACGGTGCACGGTCCCTGTCCCAGCGAGGATCTCGTCCCCCCCGCCAATATCCATATGGGGGGTACTGGTGCCGTTTTTTACGGTAGACATATGTCCATTCCCCGTCCGTATCCATCGTCATGTTACCTTTGTTTTTAGTAAAAAATGCCTCCAATAATGAAAAAATGCCTCTAATAATGAAAAAATGCCTCTTCTATAATAATGAAAAAATGCCTCTTCAAATGAAATGAATTAAATGTTCTTTTTAAAAAAATGTCTTTATAAAATGAATTTGTTTTAAAGTAAAAACTGCTTGTTTTTTTAGTTTTCTGTTTTTTCCGTGTTTTTAATTTTTTTCTTTGTTTTTTAATTTTTTAATTTTTTTCGTGTTTTTTAATTTTAATTTAAATAAAATAAATCTATTGTGTGCTCTACGCCGCGACGTTTCGACCTTGCACGGTCTTTCTCAAGCGGAAGCACACTTAAATGCAAATGAATGGAGTCAATGAAAAGTTGAGAGATGCTCTCTCTTCAACCGCCAGCTCAAAAGTGAGGGACAGCCGTGCTTCTCCTCCTTTTATAGTGTGGCTTCTCCGAAACTTTTCGGTCACGAAATCTTTTTACAGAGGGACAGCCGTGCTTCTCCTCTGTCTACAGACTCTGGCTGGAGCTGTCACGGAATAAAATAAAATTAAATTAAATAAAGAGGTGAGTAATCTTACTCTAATTTATTGTTATGGATTTTTTTATATTATTTATGTATTTATTTATTTTTAGGGTTACAGCCAATTAGGGTTATTTTTCAGTAGGGTTAATTCTAGGATTAGGGTTAGGGTTAGATTCCAGGTTGGGCTTAAAACAATTATCCAAATTAGGGTTAGGGTTAGGTTTAGGCATCAAATTGGAATTCAAATTAGGGTTAGGGTTAGGTTTAGGCATCAAATTGGAATTCAAATTAGGGTTAGGGTTAGGTTTAGGCATCAAATTGGAATTCAAATTAGGGTTAGGGTTAGGTTTAGGCGTGGGATTAGGATTAGACATAGGGCAGGACTGAGGTTAGGTTTAGGGTTAGAATTAGGGCTAGGCTTAGGATAGGAAACTGGAGGACTGACCATTCCAGGCCCTGGGCGCTGGCTGGTTAGGTTTGAGGAAAAAGGGGTCCTGGGACACTTACACCCAACGGGCTGGTCCCAGGCACGTGCACGGTCCTCAGCACCTGGGTGGCCAGCCCCCCCATCTAAATTTAGGTTTTGTGTTAACCATATTATGTTTATTTATTGATTGATTTAATTAAATTTTTTCCTTTCTTTTCTCCCACAGGTTTTCTTTCTCTTTTTTCTCCCCAGGTTAGGATGAGGTAAGTATCCCCGGATTAGAGGTAAGTCTAATTAGGTTATCCAATTCCCTTCTTTTTTACCCCCCATGGATTAGGACAAGGTAAGTATCCCCGGATTAGAGGTAGGTATAAGGTTGTCAGGTTTAGATTAAGTCCGCCCTTCCTAATTTAAATGTAGCCCTAGTCTTTCTTCTTTTCTCCATACGAGCTGATAGGTCCTGTAATACCTTATCATGGGCTTCTCTAGGAGAAACACCCCCCCGGAATGAGGCTTCTTCGAGCACTGCACCCACACTTCCTGAGGAAGGACTGTCCCTCGGGAGTGCTAGCCGGCTTGGCTGGACGGGTGTCAGGCTTGGTTCTGGGTCTTGTGCCCTAGAAACAGGTCTGATCTGGGGTTTGGACTGGGGAGTAGGGATCGGAGCAGGAGTAGGAGTCTCCTGAGGGCCTACTGTGGTCAGTGTGCTTACATCCCTCCTCTCTGTTTGAGTGGATGAAGCTTGTTTTGTTTGTTGTTTTGGTTTGGGTTTTGTTGTCTGTGGAGGTGGTGAAGCTAATTGTGGTTCCTTCGGCTGTATGTTTTCCTCCACGCAAGCTAGAATCATTGCCTCCGCACGGTCAAGGACCTCTTTCTTTATGCGGGGCAGGTTCCTCTGGGCCCATTTTGTGGCAACCTGGAAGGCCTCTTTCCAATCCGGAAGAGGCTTCGATGAGATTTGCCGCAGGATGGAGTCCAACGTGCTCTCATAGTGGTCCTCCAGAATCTGGAGGGTGTTCTGGCCCCATAATTCGGCATTATCCCCGATCCTGTCCAGGGTGCCTGAGGTGGGGGAAGCCGGTTGGATGAGGGTAGCCAAATTAGAAATGGTACGTGTGACCATCCTGGGTTGTGGGAGCCCCTCTCTTGGGGTCACGTTGTCCAGGTGGTGTACCATTTTGATCCCTTTGTAGAGCAGCCGCACCATCTGCCCGAAGGCTGGATCAGTGGGCGTGTCCAGTCTCCGTGTCTGCTGGACTTGGCGACCTGAAGCTCCCCTGGATGGAGCAGGAGGAACTCGGACCCGGGAAACGGGTACCGGCACACACTGGGCCCTCCCCCTCAAGTAGGGGGGGTACGGTGCACGGTCCCTGTCCCAGCGAGGATCTCGTCCCCCCCGCCAATATCCATATGGGGGGTACTGGTGCCGTTTTTTACGGTAGACATATGTCCATTCCCCGTCCGTATCCATCGTCATGTTACCTTTGTTTTTAGTAAAAAATGCCTCCAATAATGAAAAAATGCCTCTAATAATGAAAAAATGCCTCTTCTATAATAATGAAAAAATGCCTCTTCAAATGAAATGAATTAAATGTTCTTTTTAAAAAAATGTCTTTATAAAATGAATTTGTTTTAAAGTAAAAACTGCTTGTTTTTTTAGTTTTCTGTTTTTTCCGTGTTTTTAATTTTTTTCTTTGTTTTTTAATTTTTTAATTTTTTTCGTGTTTTTTAATTTTAATTTAAATAAAATAAATCTATTGTGTGCTCTACGCCGCGACGTTTCGACCTTGCACGGTCTTTCTCAAGCGGAAGCACACTTAAATGCAAATGAATGGAGTCAATGAAAAGTTGAGAGATGCTCTCTCTTCAACCGCCAGCTCAAAAGTGAGGGACAGCCGTGCTTCTCCTCCTTTTATAGTGTGGCTTCTCCGAAACTTTTCGGTCACGAAATCTTTTTACAGAGGGACAGCCGTGCTTCTCCTCTGTCTACAGACTCTGGCTGGAGCTGTCACGGAATAAAATAAAATTAAATTAAATAAAGAGGTGAGTAATCTTACTCTAATTTATTGTTATGGATTTTTTTATATTATTTATGTATTTATTTATTTTTAGGGTTACAGCCAATTAGGGTTATTTTTCAGTAGGGTTAATTCTAGGATTAGGGTTAGGGTTAGATTCCAGGTTGGGCTTAAAACAATTATCCAAATTAGGGTTAGGGTTAGGTTTAGGCATCAAATTGGAATTCAAATTAGGGTTAGGGTTAGGTTTAGGCATCAAATTGGAATTCAAATTAGGGTTAGGGTTAGGTTTAGGCATCAAATTGGAATTCAAATTAGGGTTAGGGTTAGGTTTAGGCGTGGGATTAGGATTAGACATAGGGCAGGACTGAGGTTAGGTTTAGGGTTAGAATTAGGGCTAGGCTTAGGATAGGAAACTGGAGGACTGACCATTCCAGGCCCTGGGCGCTGGCTGGTTAGGTTTGAGGAAAAAGGGGTCCTGGGACACTTACACCCAACGGGCTGGTCCCAGGCACGTGCACGGTCCTCAGCACCTGGGTGGCCAGCCCCCCCATCTAAATTTAGGTTTTGTGTTAACCATATTATGTTTATTTATTGATTGATTTAATTAAATTTTTTCCTTTCTTTTCTCCCACAGGTTTTCTTTCTCTTTTTTCTCCCCAGGTTAGGATGAGGTAAGTATCCCCGGATTAGAGGTAAGTCTAATTAGGTTATCCAATTCCCTTCTTTTTTACCCCCCATGGATTAGGACAAGGTAAGTATCCCCGGATTAGAGGTAGGTATAAGGTTGTCAGGTTTAGATTAAGTCCGCCCTTCCTAATTTAAATGTAGCCCTAGTCTTTCTTCTTTTCTCCATACGAGCTGATAGGTCCTGTAATACCTTATCATGGGCTTCTCTAGGAGAAACACCCCCCCGGAATGAGGCTTCTTCGAGCACTGCACCCACACTTCCTGAGGAAGGACTGTCCCTCGGGAGTGCTAGCCGGCTTGGCTGGACGGGTGTCAGGCTTGGTTCTGGGTCTTGTGCCCTAGAAACAGGTCTGATCTGGGGTTTGGACTGGGGAGTAGGGATCGGAGCAGGAGTAGGAGTCTCCTGAGGGCCTACTGTGGTCAGTGTGCTTACATCCCTCCTCTCTGTTTGAGTGGATGAAGCTTGTTTTGTTTGTTGTTTTGGTTTGGGTTTTGTTGTCTGTGGAGGTGGTGAAGCTAATTGTGGTTCCTTCGGCTGTATGTTTTCCTCCACGCAAGCTAGAATCATTGCCTCCGCACGGTCAAGGACCTCTTTCTTTATGCGGGGCAGGTTCCTCTGGGCCCATTTTGTGGCAACCTGGAAGGCCTCTTTCCAATCCGGAAGAGGCTTCGATGAGATTTGCCGCAGGATGGAGTCCAACGTGCTCTCATAGTGGTCCTCCAGAATCTGGAGGGTGTTCTGGCCCCATAATTCGGCATTATCCCCGATCCTGTCCAGGGTGCCTGAGGTGGGGGAAGCCGGTTGGATGAGGGTAGCCAAATTAGAAATGGTACGTGTGACCATCCTGGGTTGTGGGAGCCCCTCTCTTGGGGTCACGTTGTCCAGGTGGTGTACCATTTTGATCCCTTTGTAGAGCAGCCGCACCATCTGCCCGAAGGCTGGATCAGTGGGCGTGTCCAGTCTCCGTGTCTGCTGGACTTGGCGACCTGAAGCTCCCCTGGATGGAGCAGGAGGAACTCGGACCCGGGAAACGGGTACCGGCACACACTGGGCCCTCCCCCTCAAGTAGGGGGGGTACGGTGCACGGTCCCTGTCCCAGCGAGGATCTCGTCCCCCCCGCCAATATCCATATGGGGGGTACTGGTGCCGTTTTTTACGGTAGACATATGTCCATTCCCCGTCCGTATCCATCGTCATGTTACCTTTGTTTTTAGTAAAAAATGCCTCCAATAATGAAAAAATGCCTCTAATAATGAAAAAATGCCTCTTCTATAATAATGAAAAAATGCCTCTTCAAATGAAATGAATTAAATGTTCTTTTTAAAAAAATGTCTTTATAAAATGAATTTGTTTTAAAGTAAAAACTGCTTGTTTTTTTAGTTTTCTGTTTTTTCCGTGTTTTTAATTTTTTTCTTTGTTTTTTAATTTTTTAATTTTTTTCGTGTTTTTTAATTTTAATTTAAATAAAATAAATCTATTGTGTGCTCTACGCCGCGACGTTTCGACCTTGCACGGTCTTTCTCAAGCGGAAGCACACTTAAATGCAAATGAATGGAGTCAATGAAAAGTTGAGAGATGCTCTCTCTTCAACCGCCAGCTCAAAAGTGAGGGACAGCCGTGCTTCTCCTCCTTTTATAGTGTGGCTTCTCCGAAACTTTTCGGTCACGAAATCTTTTTACAGAGGGACAGCCGTGCTTCTCCTCTGTCTACAGACTCTGGCTGGAGCTGTCACGGAATAAAATAAAATTAAATTAAATAAAGAGGTGAGTAATCTTACTCTAATTTATTGTTATGGATTTTTTTATATTATTTATGTATTTATTTATTTTTAGGGTTACAGCCAATTAGGGTTATTTTTCAGTAGGGTTAATTCTAGGATTAGGGTTAGGGTTAGATTCCAGGTTGGGCTTAAAACAATTATCCAAATTAGGGTTAGGGTTAGGTTTAGGCATCAAATTGGAATTCAAATTAGGGTTAGGGTTAGGTTTAGGCATCAAATTGGAATTCAAATTAGGGTTAGGGTTAGGTTTAGGCATCAAATTGGAATTCAAATTAGGGTTAGGGTTAGGTTTAGGCGTGGGATTAGGATTAGACATAGGGCAGGACTGAGGTTAGGTTTAGGGTTAGAATTAGGGCTAGGCTTAGGATAGGAAACTGGAGGACTGACCATTCCAGGCCCTGGGCGCTGGCTGGTTAGGTTTGAGGAAAAAGGGGTCCTGGGACACTTACACCCAACGGGCTGGTCCCAGGCACGTGCACGGTCCTCAGCACCTGGGTGGCCAGCCCCCCCATCTAAATTTAGGTTTTGTGTTAACCATATTATGTTTATTTATTGATTGATTTAATTAAATTTTTTCCTTTCTTTTCTCCCACAGGTTTTCTTTCTCTTTTTTCTCCCCAGGTTAGGATGAGGTAAGTATCCCCGGATTAGAGGTAAGTCTAATTAGGTTATCCAATTCCCTTCTTTTTTACCCCCCATGGATTAGGACAAGGTAAGTATCCCCGGATTAGAGGTAGGTATAAGGTTGTCAGGTTTAGATTAAGTCCGCCCTTCCTAATTTAAATGTAGCCCTAGTCTTTCTTCTTTTCTCCATACGAGCTGATAGGTCCTGTAATACCTTATCATGGGCTTCTCTAGGAGAAACACCCCCCCGGAATGAGGCTTCTTCGAGCACTGCACCCACACTTCCTGAGGAAGGACTGTCCCTCGGGAGTGCTAGCCGGCTTGGCTGGACGGGTGTCAGGCTTGGTTCTGGGTCTTGTGCCCTAGAAACAGGTCTGATCTGGGGTTTGGACTGGGGAGTAGGGATCGGAGCAGGAGTAGGAGTCTCCTGAGGGCCTACTGTGGTCAGTGTGCTTACATCCCTCCTCTCTGTTTGAGTGGATGAAGCTTGTTTTGTTTGTTGTTTTGGTTTGGGTTTTGTTGTCTGTGGAGGTGGTGAAGCTAATTGTGGTTCCTTCGGCTGTATGTTTTCCTCCACGCAAGCTAGAATCATTGCCTCCGCACGGTCAAGGACCTCTTTCTTTATGCGGGGCAGGTTCCTCTGGGCCCATTTTGTGGCAACCTGGAAGGCCTCTTTCCAATCCGGAAGAGGCTTCGATGAGATTTGCCGCAGGATGGAGTCCAACGTGCTCTCATAGTGGTCCTCCAGAATCTGGAGGGTGTTCTGGCCCCATAATTCGGCATTATCCCCGATCCTGTCCAGGGTGCCTGAGGTGGGGGAAGCCGGTTGGATGAGGGTAGCCAAATTAGAAATGGTACGTGTGACCATCCTGGGTTGTGGGAGCCCCTCTCTTGGGGTCACGTTGTCCAGGTGGTGTACCATTTTGATCCCTTTGTAGAGCAGCCGCACCATCTGCCCGAAGGCTGGATCAGTGGGCGTGTCCAGTCTCCGTGTCTGCTGGACTTGGCGACCTGAAGCTCCCCTGGATGGAGCAGGAGGAACTCGGACCCGGGAAACGGGTACCGGCACACACTGGGCCCTCCCCCTCAAGTAGGGGGGGTACGGTGCACGGTCCCTGTCCCAGCGAGGATCTCGTCCCCCCCGCCAATATCCATATGGGGGGTACTGGTGCCGTTTTTTACGGTAGACATATGTCCATTCCCCGTCCGTATCCATCGTCATGTTACCTTTGTTTTTAGTAAAAAATGCCTCCAATAATGAAAAAATGCCTCTAATAATGAAAAAATGCCTCTTCTATAATAATGAAAAAATGCCTCTTCAAATGAAATGAATTAAATGTTCTTTTTAAAAAAATGTCTTTATAAAATGAATTTGTTTTAAAGTAAAAACTGCTTGTTTTTTTAGTTTTCTGTTTTTTCCGTGTTTTTAATTTTTTTCTTTGTTTTTTAATTTTTTAATTTTTTTCGTGTTTTTTAATTTTAATTTAAATAAAATAAATCTATTGTGTGCTCTACGCCGCGACGTTTCGACCTTGCACGGTCTTTCTCAAGCGGAAGCACACTTAAATGCAAATGAATGGAGTCAATGAAAAGTTGAGAGATGCTCTCTCTTCAACCGCCAGCTCAAAAGTGAGGGACAGCCGTGCTTCTCCTCCTTTTATAGTGTGGCTTCTCCGAAACTTTTCGGTCACGAAATCTTTTTACAGAGGGACAGCCGTGCTTCTCCTCTGTCTACAGACTCTGGCTGGAGCTGTCACGGAATAAAATAAAATTAAATTAAATAAAGAGGTGAGTAATCTTACTCTAATTTATTGTTATGGATTTTTTTATATTATTTATGTATTTATTTATTTTTAGGGTTACAGCCAATTAGGGTTATTTTTCAGTAGGGTTAATTCTAGGATTAGGGTTAGGGTTAGATTCCAGGTTGGGCTTAAAACAATTATCCAAATTAGGGTTAGGGTTAGGTTTAGGCATCAAATTGGAATTCAAATTAGGGTTAGGGTTAGGTTTAGGCATCAAATTGGAATTCAAATTAGGGTTAGGGTTAGGTTTAGGCATCAAATTGGAATTCAAATTAGGGTTAGGGTTAGGTTTAGGCGTGGGATTAGGATTAGACATAGGGCAGGACTGAGGTTAGGTTTAGGGTTAGAATTAGGGCTAGGCTTAGGATAGGAAACTGGAGGACTGACCATTCCAGGCCCTGGGCGCTGGCTGGTTAGGTTTGAGGAAAAAGGGGTCCTGGGACACTTACACCCAACGGGCTGGTCCCAGGCACGTGCACGGTCCTCAGCACCTGGGTGGCCAGCCCCCCCATCTAAATTTAGGTTTTGTGTTAACCATATTATGTTTATTTATTGATTGATTTAATTAAATTTTTTCCTTTCTTTTCTCCCACAGGTTTTCTTTCTCTTTTTTCTCCCCAGGTTAGGATGAGGTAAGTATCCCCGGATTAGAGGTAAGTCTAATTAGGTTATCCAATTCCCTTCTTTTTTACCCCCCATGGATTAGGACAAGGTAAGTATCCCCGGATTAGAGGTAGGTATAAGGTTGTCAGGTTTAGATTAAGTCCGCCCTTCCTAATTTAAATGTAGCCCTAGTCTTTCTTCTTTTCTCCATACGAGCTGATAGGTCCTGTAATACCTTATCATGGGCTTCTCTAGGAGAAACACCCCCCCGGAATGAGGCTTCTTCGAGCACTGCACCCACACTTCCTGAGGAAGGACTGTCCCTCGGGAGTGCTAGCCGGCTTGGCTGGACGGGTGTCAGGCTTGGTTCTGGGTCTTGTGCCCTAGAAACAGGTCTGATCTGGGGTTTGGACTGGGGAGTAGGGATCGGAGCAGGAGTAGGAGTCTCCTGAGGGCCTACTGTGGTCAGTGTGCTTACATCCCTCCTCTCTGTTTGAGTGGATGAAGCTTGTTTTGTTTGTTGTTTTGGTTTGGGTTTTGTTGTCTGTGGAGGTGGTGAAGCTAATTGTGGTTCCTTCGGCTGTATGTTTTCCTCCACGCAAGCTAGAATCATTGCCTCCGCACGGTCAAGGACCTCTTTCTTTATGCGGGGCAGGTTCCTCTGGGCCCATTTTGTGGCAACCTGGAAGGCCTCTTTCCAATCCGGAAGAGGCTTCGATGAGATTTGCCGCAGGATGGAGTCCAACGTGCTCTCATAGTGGTCCTCCAGAATCTGGAGGGTGTTCTGGCCCCATAATTCGGCATTATCCCCGATCCTGTCCAGGGTGCCTGAGGTGGGGGAAGCCGGTTGGATGAGGGTAGCCAAATTAGAAATGGTACGTGTGACCATCCTGGGTTGTGGGAGCCCCTCTCTTGGGGTCACGTTGTCCAGGTGGTGTACCATTTTGATCCCTTTGTAGAGCAGCCGCACCATCTGCCCGAAGGCTGGATCAGTGGGCGTGTCCAGTCTCCGTGTCTGCTGGACTTGGCGACCTGAAGCTCCCCTGGATGGAGCAGGAGGAACTCGGACCCGGGAAACGGGTACCGGCACACACTGGGCCCTCCCCCTCAAGTAGGGGGGGTACGGTGCACGGTCCCTGTCCCAGCGAGGATCTCGTCCCCCCCGCCAATATCCATATGGGGGGTACTGGTGCCGTTTTTTACGGTAGACATATGTCCATTCCCCGTCCGTATCCATCGTCATGTTACCTTTGTTTTTAGTAAAAAATGCCTCCAATAATGAAAAAATGCCTCTAATAATGAAAAAATGCCTCTTCTATAATAATGAAAAAATGCCTCTTCAAATGAAATGAATTAAATGTTCTTTTTAAAAAAATGTCTTTATAAAATGAATTTGTTTTAAAGTAAAAACTGCTTGTTTTTTTAGTTTTCTGTTTTTTCCGTGTTTTTAATTTTTTTCTTTGTTTTTTAATTTTTTAATTTTTTTCGTGTTTTTTAATTTTAATTTAAATAAAATAAATCTATTGTGTGCTCTACGCCGCGACGTTTCGACCTTGCACGGTCTTTCTCAAGCGGAAGCACACTTAAATGCAAATGAATGGAGTCAATGAAAAGTTGAGAGATGCTCTCTCTTCAACCGCCAGCTCAAAAGTGAGGGACAGCCGTGCTTCTCCTCCTTTTATAGTGTGGCTTCTCCGAAACTTTTCGGTCACGAAATCTTTTTACAGAGGGACAGCCGTGCTTCTCCTCTGTCTACAGACTCTGGCTGGAGCTGTCACGGAATAAAATAAAATTAAATTAAATAAAGAGGTGAGTAATCTTACTCTAATTTATTGTTATGGATTTTTTTATATTATTTATGTATTTATTTATTTTTAGGGTTACAGCCAATTAGGGTTATTTTTCAGTAGGGTTAATTCTAGGATTAGGGTTAGGGTTAGATTCCAGGTTGGGCTTAAAACAATTATCCAAATTAGGGTTAGGGTTAGGTTTAGGCATCAAATTGGAATTCAAATTAGGGTTAGGGTTAGGTTTAGGCATCAAATTGGAATTCAAATTAGGGTTAGGGTTAGGTTTAGGCATCAAATTGGAATTCAAATTAGGGTTAGGGTTAGGTTTAGGCGTGGGATTAGGATTAGACATAGGGCAGGACTGAGGTTAGGTTTAGGGTTAGAATTAGGGCTAGGCTTAGGATAGGAAACTGGAGGACTGACCATTCCAGGCCCTGGGCGCTGGCTGGTTAGGTTTGAGGAAAAAGGGGTCCTGGGACACTTACACCCAACGGGCTGGTCCCAGGCACGTGCACGGTCCTCAGCACCTGGGTGGCCAGCCCCCCCATCTAAATTTAGGTTTTGTGTTAACCATATTATGTTTATTTATTGATTGATTTAATTAAATTTTTTCCTTTCTTTTCTCCCACAGGTTTTCTTTCTCTTTTTTCTCCCCAGGTTAGGATGAGGTAAGTATCCCCGGATTAGAGGTAAGTCTAATTAGGTTATCCAATTCCCTTCTTTTTTACCCCCCATGGATTAGGACAAGGTAAGTATCCCCGGATTAGAGGTAGGTATAAGGTTGTCAGGTTTAGATTAAGTCCGCCCTTCCTAATTTAAATGTAGCCCTAGTCTTTCTTCTTTTCTCCATACGAGCTGATAGGTCCTGTAATACCTTATCATGGGCTTCTCTAGGAGAAACACCCCCCCGGAATGAGGCTTCTTCGAGCACTGCACCCACACTTCCTGAGGAAGGACTGTCCCTCGGGAGTGCTAGCCGGCTTGGCTGGACGGGTGTCAGGCTTGGTTCTGGGTCTTGTGCCCTAGAAACAGGTCTGATCTGGGGTTTGGACTGGGGAGTAGGGATCGGAGCAGGAGTAGGAGTCTCCTGAGGGCCTACTGTGGTCAGTGTGCTTACATCCCTCCTCTCTGTTTGAGTGGATGAAGCTTGTTTTGTTTGTTGTTTTGGTTTGGGTTTTGTTGTCTGTGGAGGTGGTGAAGCTAATTGTGGTTCCTTCGGCTGTATGTTTTCCTCCACGCAAGCTAGAATCATTGCCTCCGCACGGTCAAGGACCTCTTTCTTTATGCGGGGCAGGTTCCTCTGGGCCCATTTTGTGGCAACCTGGAAGGCCTCTTTCCAATCCGGAAGAGGCTTCGATGAGATTTGCCGCAGGATGGAGTCCAACGTGCTCTCATAGTGGTCCTCCAGAATCTGGAGGGTGTTCTGGCCCCATAATTCGGCATTATCCCCGATCCTGTCCAGGGTGCCTGAGGTGGGGGAAGCCGGTTGGATGAGGGTAGCCAAATTAGAAATGGTACGTGTGACCATCCTGGGTTGTGGGAGCCCCTCTCTTGGGGTCACGTTGTCCAGGTGGTGTACCATTTTGATCCCTTTGTAGAGCAGCCGCACCATCTGCCCGAAGGCTGGATCAGTGGGCGTGTCCAGTCTCCGTGTCTGCTGGACTTGGCGACCTGAAGCTCCCCTGGATGGAGCAGGAGGAACTCGGACCCGGGAAACGGGTACCGGCACACACTGGGCCCTCCCCCTCAAGTAGGGGGGGTACGGTGCACGGTCCCTGTCCCAGCGAGGATCTCGTCCCCCCCGCCAATATCCATATGGGGGGTACTGGTGCCGTTTTTTACGGTAGACATATGTCCATTCCCCGTCCGTATCCATCGTCATGTTACCTTTGTTTTTAGTAAAAAATGCCTCCAATAATGAAAAAATGCCTCTAATAATGAAAAAATGCCTCTTCTATAATAATGAAAAAATGCCTCTTCAAATGAAATGAATTAAATGTTCTTTTTAAAAAAATGTCTTTATAAAATGAATTTGTTTTAAAGTAAAAACTGCTTGTTTTTTTAGTTTTCTGTTTTTTCCGTGTTTTTAATTTTTTTCTTTGTTTTTTAATTTTTTAATTTTTTTCGTGTTTTTTAATTTTAATTTAAATAAAATAAATCTATTGTGTGCTCTACGCCGCGACGTTTCGACCTTGCACGGTCTTTCTCAAGCGGAAGCACACTTAAATGCAAATGAATGGAGTCAATGAAAAGTTGAGAGATGCTCTCTCTTCAACCGCCAGCTCAAAAGTGAGGGACAGCCGTGCTTCTCCTCCTTTTATAGTGTGGCTTCTCCGAAACTTTTCGGTCACGAAATCTTTTTACAGAGGGACAGCCGTGCTTCTCCTCTGTCTACAGACTCTGGCTGGAGCTGTCACGGAATAAAATAAAATTAAATTAAATAAAGAGGTGAGTAATCTTACTCTAATTTATTGTTATGGATTTTTTTATATTATTTATGTATTTATTTATTTTTAGGGTTACAGCCAATTAGGGTTATTTTTCAGTAGGGTTAATTCTAGGATTAGGGTTAGGGTTAGATTCCAGGTTGGGCTTAAAACAATTATCCAAATTAGGGTTAGGGTTAGGTTTAGGCATCAAATTGGAATTCAAATTAGGGTTAGGGTTAGGTTTAGGCATCAAATTGGAATTCAAATTAGGGTTAGGGTTAGGTTTAGGCATCAAATTGGAATTCAAATTAGGGTTAGGGTTAGGTTTAGGCGTGGGATTAGGATTAGACATAGGGCAGGACTGAGGTTAGGTTTAGGGTTAGAATTAGGGCTAGGCTTAGGATAGGAAACTGGAGGACTGACCATTCCAGGCCCTGGGCGCTGGCTGGTTAGGTTTGAGGAAAAAGGGGTCCTGGGACACTTACACCCAACGGGCTGGTCCCAGGCACGTGCACGGTCCTCAGCACCTGGGTGGCCAGCCCCCCCATCTAAATTTAGGTTTTGTGTTAACCATATTATGTTTATTTATTGATTGATTTAATTAAATTTTTTCCTTTCTTTTCTCCCACAGGTTTTCTTTCTCTTTTTTCTCCCCAGGTTAGGATGAGGTAAGTATCCCCGGATTAGAGGTAAGTCTAATTAGGTTATCCAATTCCCTTCTTTTTTACCCCCCATGGATTAGGACAAGGTAAGTATCCCCGGATTAGAGGTAGGTATAAGGTTGTCAGGTTTAGATTAAGTCCGCCCTTCCTAATTTAAATGTAGCCCTAGTCTTTCTTCTTTTCTCCATACGAGCTGATAGGTCCTGTAATACCTTATCATGGGCTTCTCTAGGAGAAACACCCCCCCGGAATGAGGCTTCTTCGAGCACTGCACCCACACTTCCTGAGGAAGGACTGTCCCTCGGGAGTGCTAGCCGGCTTGGCTGGACGGGTGTCAGGCTTGGTTCTGGGTCTTGTGCCCTAGAAACAGGTCTGATCTGGGGTTTGGACTGGGGAGTAGGGATCGGAGCAGGAGTAGGAGTCTCCTGAGGGCCTACTGTGGTCAGTGTGCTTACATCCCTCCTCTCTGTTTGAGTGGATGAAGCTTGTTTTGTTTGTTGTTTTGGTTTGGGTTTTGTTGTCTGTGGAGGTGGTGAAGCTAATTGTGGTTCCTTCGGCTGTATGTTTTCCTCCACGCAAGCTAGAATCATTGCCTCCGCACGGTCAAGGACCTCTTTCTTTATGCGGGGCAGGTTCCTCTGGGCCCATTTTGTGGCAACCTGGAAGGCCTCTTTCCAATCCGGAAGAGGCTTCGATGAGATTTGCCGCAGGATGGAGTCCAACGTGCTCTCATAGTGGTCCTCCAGAATCTGGAGGGTGTTCTGGCCCCATAATTCGGCATTATCCCCGATCCTGTCCAGGGTGCCTGAGGTGGGGGAAGCCGGTTGGATGAGGGTAGCCAAATTAGAAATGGTACGTGTGACCATCCTGGGTTGTGGGAGCCCCTCTCTTGGGGTCACGTTGTCCAGGTGGTGTACCATTTTGATCCCTTTGTAGAGCAGCCGCACCATCTGCCCGAAGGCTGGATCAGTGGGCGTGTCCAGTCTCCGTGTCTGCTGGACTTGGCGACCTGAAGCTCCCCTGGATGGAGCAGGAGGAACTCGGACCCGGGAAACGGGTACCGGCACACACTGGGCCCTCCCCCTCAAGTAGGGGGGGTACGGTGCACGGTCCCTGTCCCAGCGAGGATCTCGTCCCCCCCGCCAATATCCATATGGGGGGTACTGGTGCCGTTTTTTACGGTAGACATATGTCCATTCCCCGTCCGTATCCATCGTCATGTTACCTTTGTTTTTAGTAAAAAATGCCTCCAATAATGAAAAAATGCCTCTAATAATGAAAAAATGCCTCTTCTATAATAATGAAAAAATGCCTCTTCAAATGAAATGAATTAAATGTTCTTTTTAAAAAAATGTCTTTATAAAATGAATTTGTTTTAAAGTAAAAACTGCTTGTTTTTTTAGTTTTCTGTTTTTTCCGTGTTTTTAATTTTTTTCTTTGTTTTTTAATTTTTTAATTTTTTTCGTGTTTTTTAATTTTAATTTAAATAAAATAAATCTATTGTGTGCTCTACGCCGCGACGTTTCGACCTTGCACGGTCTTTCTCAAGCGGAAGCACACTTAAATGCAAATGAATGGAGTCAATGAAAAGTTGAGAGATGCTCTCTCTTCAACCGCCAGCTCAAAAGTGAGGGACAGCCGTGCTTCTCCTCCTTTTATAGTGTGGCTTCTCCGAAACTTTTCGGTCACGAAATCTTTTTACAGAGGGACAGCCGTGCTTCTCCTCTGTCTACAGACTCTGGCTGGAGCTGTCACGGAATAAAATAAAATTAAATTAAATAAAGAGGTGAGTAATCTTACTCTAATTTATTGTTATGGATTTTTTTATATTATTTATGTATTTATTTATTTTTAGGGTTACAGCCAATTAGGGTTATTTTTCAGTAGGGTTAATTCTAGGATTAGGGTTAGGGTTAGATTCCAGGTTGGGCTTAAAACAATTATCCAAATTAGGGTTAGGGTTAGGTTTAGGCATCAAATTGGAATTCAAATTAGGGTTAGGGTTAGGTTTAGGCATCAAATTGGAATTCAAATTAGGGTTAGGGTTAGGTTTAGGCATCAAATTGGAATTCAAATTAGGGTTAGGGTTAGGTTTAGGCGTGGGATTAGGATTAGACATAGGGCAGGACTGAGGTTAGGTTTAGGGTTAGAATTAGGGCTAGGCTTAGGATAGGAAACTGGAGGACTGACCATTCCAGGCCCTGGGCGCTGGCTGGTTAGGTTTGAGGAAAAAGGGGTCCTGGGACACTTACACCCAACGGGCTGGTCCCAGGCACGTGCACGGTCCTCAGCACCTGGGTGGCCAGCCCCCCCATCTAAATTTAGGTTTTGTGTTAACCATATTATGTTTATTTATTGATTGATTTAATTAAATTTTTTCCTTTCTTTTCTCCCACAGGTTTTCTTTCTCTTTTTTCTCCCCAGGTTAGGATGAGGTAAGTATCCCCGGATTAGAGGTAAGTCTAATTAGGTTATCCAATTCCCTTCTTTTTTACCCCCCATGGATTAGGACAAGGTAAGTATCCCCGGATTAGAGGTAGGTATAAGGTTGTCAGGTTTAGATTAAGTCCGCCCTTCCTAATTTAAATGTAGCCCTAGTCTTTCTTCTTTTCTCCATACGAGCTGATAGGTCCTGTAATACCTTATCATGGGCTTCTCTAGGAGAAACACCCCCCCGGAATGAGGCTTCTTCGAGCACTGCACCCACACTTCCTGAGGAAGGACTGTCCCTCGGGAGTGCTAGCCGGCTTGGCTGGACGGGTGTCAGGCTTGGTTCTGGGTCTTGTGCCCTAGAAACAGGTCTGATCTGGGGTTTGGACTGGGGAGTAGGGATCGGAGCAGGAGTAGGAGTCTCCTGAGGGCCTACTGTGGTCAGTGTGCTTACATCCCTCCTCTCTGTTTGAGTGGATGAAGCTTGTTTTGTTTGTTGTTTTGGTTTGGGTTTTGTTGTCTGTGGAGGTGGTGAAGCTAATTGTGGTTCCTTCGGCTGTATGTTTTCCTCCACGCAAGCTAGAATCATTGCCTCCGCACGGTCAAGGACCTCTTTCTTTATGCGGGGCAGGTTCCTCTGGGCCCATTTTGTGGCAACCTGGAAGGCCTCTTTCCAATCCGGAAGAGGCTTCGATGAGATTTGCCGCAGGATGGAGTCCAACGTGCTCTCATAGTGGTCCTCCAGAATCTGGAGGGTGTTCTGGCCCCATAATTCGGCATTATCCCCGATCCTGTCCAGGGTGCCTGAGGTGGGGGAAGCCGGTTGGATGAGGGTAGCCAAATTAGAAATGGTACGTGTGACCATCCTGGGTTGTGGGAGCCCCTCTCTTGGGGTCACGTTGTCCAGGTGGTGTACCATTTTGATCCCTTTGTAGAGCAGCCGCACCATCTGCCCGAAGGCTGGATCAGTGGGCGTGTCCAGTCTCCGTGTCTGCTGGACTTGGCGACCTGAAGCTCCCCTGGATGGAGCAGGAGGAACTCGGACCCGGGAAACGGGTACCGGCACACACTGGGCCCTCCCCCTCAAGTAGGGGGGGTACGGTGCACGGTCCCTGTCCCAGCGAGGATCTCGTCCCCCCCGCCAATATCCATATGGGGGGTACTGGTGCCGTTTTTTACGGTAGACATATGTCCATTCCCCGTCCGTATCCATCGTCATGTTACCTTTGTTTTTAGTAAAAAATGCCTCCAATAATGAAAAAATGCCTCTAATAATGAAAAAATGCCTCTTCTATAATAATGAAAAAATGCCTCTTCAAATGAAATGAATTAAATGTTCTTTTTAAAAAAATGTCTTTATAAAATGAATTTGTTTTAAAGTAAAAACTGCTTGTTTTTTTAGTTTTCTGTTTTTTCCGTGTTTTTAATTTTTTTCTTTGTTTTTTAATTTTTTAATTTTTTTCGTGTTTTTTAATTTTAATTTAAATAAAATAAATCTATTGTGTGCTCTACGCCGCGACGTTTCGACCTTGCACGGTCTTTCTCAAGCGGAAGCACACTTAAATGCAAATGAATGGAGTCAATGAAAAGTTGAGAGATGCTCTCTCTTCAACCGCCAGCTCAAAAGTGAGGGACAGCCGTGCTTCTCCTCCTTTTATAGTGTGGCTTCTCCGAAACTTTTCGGTCACGAAATCTTTTTACAGAGGGACAGCCGTGCTTCTCCTCTGTCTACAGACTCTGGCTGGAGCTGTCACGGAATAAAATAAAATTAAATTAAATAAAGAGGTGAGTAATCTTACTCTAATTTATTGTTATGGATTTTTTTATATTATTTATGTATTTATTTATTTTTAGGGTTACAGCCAATTAGGGTTATTTTTCAGTAGGGTTAATTCTAGGATTAGGGTTAGGGTTAGATTCCAGGTTGGGCTTAAAACAATTATCCAAATTAGGGTTAGGGTTAGGTTTAGGCATCAAATTGGAATTCAAATTAGGGTTAGGGTTAGGTTTAGGCATCAAATTGGAATTCAAATTAGGGTTAGGGTTAGGTTTAGGCATCAAATTGGAATTCAAATTAGGGTTAGGGTTAGGTTTAGGCGTGGGATTAGGATTAGACATAGGGCAGGACTGAGGTTAGGTTTAGGGTTAGAATTAGGGCTAGGCTTAGGATAGGAAACTGGAGGACTGACCATTCCAGGCCCTGGGCGCTGGCTGGTTAGGTTTGAGGAAAAAGGGGTCCTGGGACACTTACACCCAACGGGCTGGTCCCAGGCACGTGCACGGTCCTCAGCACCTGGGTGGCCAGCCCCCCCATCTAAATTTAGGTTTTGTGTTAACCATATTATGTTTATTTATTGATTGATTTAATTAAATTTTTTCCTTTCTTTTCTCCCACAGGTTTTCTTTCTCTTTTTTCTCCCCAGGTTAGGATGAGGTAAGTATCCCCGGATTAGAGGTAAGTCTAATTAGGTTATCCAATTCCCTTCTTTTTTACCCCCCATGGATTAGGACAAGGTAAGTATCCCCGGATTAGAGGTAGGTATAAGGTTGTCAGGTTTAGATTAAGTCCGCCCTTCCTAATTTAAATGTAGCCCTAGTCTTTCTTCTTTTCTCCATACGAGCTGATAGGTCCTGTAATACCTTATCATGGGCTTCTCTAGGAGAAACACCCCCCCGGAATGAGGCTTCTTCGAGCACTGCACCCACACTTCCTGAGGAAGGACTGTCCCTCGGGAGTGCTAGCCGGCTTGGCTGGACGGGTGTCAGGCTTGGTTCTGGGTCTTGTGCCCTAGAAACAGGTCTGATCTGGGGTTTGGACTGGGGAGTAGGGATCGGAGCAGGAGTAGGAGTCTCCTGAGGGCCTACTGTGGTCAGTGTGCTTACATCCCTCCTCTCTGTTTGAGTGGATGAAGCTTGTTTTGTTTGTTGTTTTGGTTTGGGTTTTGTTGTCTGTGGAGGTGGTGAAGCTAATTGTGGTTCCTTCGGCTGTATGTTTTCCTCCACGCAAGCTAGAATCATTGCCTCCGCACGGTCAAGGACCTCTTTCTTTATGCGGGGCAGGTTCCTCTGGGCCCATTTTGTGGCAACCTGGAAGGCCTCTTTCCAATCCGGAAGAGGCTTCGATGAGATTTGCCGCAGGATGGAGTCCAACGTGCTCTCATAGTGGTCCTCCAGAATCTGGAGGGTGTTCTGGCCCCATAATTCGGCATTATCCCCGATCCTGTCCAGGGTGCCTGAGGTGGGGGAAGCCGGTTGGATGAGGGTAGCCAAATTAGAAATGGTACGTGTGACCATCCTGGGTTGTGGGAGCCCCTCTCTTGGGGTCACGTTGTCCAGGTGGTGTACCATTTTGATCCCTTTGTAGAGCAGCCGCACCATCTGCCCGAAGGCTGGATCAGTGGGCGTGTCCAGTCTCCGTGTCTGCTGGACTTGGCGACCTGAAGCTCCCCTGGATGGAGCAGGAGGAACTCGGACCCGGGAAACGGGTACCGGCACACACTGGGCCCTCCCCCTCAAGTAGGGGGGGTACGGTGCACGGTCCCTGTCCCAGCGAGGATCTCGTCCCCCCCGCCAATATCCATATGGGGGGTACTGGTGCCGTTTTTTACGGTAGACATATGTCCATTCCCCGTCCGTATCCATCGTCATGTTACCTTTGTTTTTAGTAAAAAATGCCTCCAATAATGAAAAAATGCCTCTAATAATGAAAAAATGCCTCTTCTATAATAATGAAAAAATGCCTCTTCAAATGAAATGAATTAAATGTTCTTTTTAAAAAAATGTCTTTATAAAATGAATTTGTTTTAAAGTAAAAACTGCTTGTTTTTTTAGTTTTCTGTTTTTTCCGTGTTTTTAATTTTTTTCTTTGTTTTTTAATTTTTTAATTTTTTTCGTGTTTTTTAATTTTAATTTAAATAAAATAAATCTATTGTGTGCTCTACGCCGCGACGTTTCGACCTTGCACGGTCTTTCTCAAGCGGAAGCACACTTAAATGCAAATGAATGGAGTCAATGAAAAGTTGAGAGATGCTCTCTCTTCAACCGCCAGCTCAAAAGTGAGGGACAGCCGTGCTTCTCCTCCTTTTATAGTGTGGCTTCTCCGAAACTTTTCGGTCACGAAATCTTTTTACAGAGGGACAGCCGTGCTTCTCCTCTGTCTACAGACTCTGGCTGGAGCTGTCACGGAATAAAATAAAATTAAATTAAATAAAGAGGTGAGTAATCTTACTCTAATTTATTGTTATGGATTTTTTTATATTATTTATGTATTTATTTATTTTTAGGGTTACAGCCAATTAGGGTTATTTTTCAGTAGGGTTAATTCTAGGATTAGGGTTAGGGTTAGATTCCAGGTTGGGCTTAAAACAATTATCCAAATTAGGGTTAGGGTTAGGTTTAGGCATCAAATTGGAATTCAAATTAGGGTTAGGGTTAGGTTTAGGCATCAAATTGGAATTCAAATTAGGGTTAGGGTTAGGTTTAGGCATCAAATTGGAATTCAAATTAGGGTTAGGGTTAGGTTTAGGCGTGGGATTAGGATTAGACATAGGGCAGGACTGAGGTTAGGTTTAGGGTTAGAATTAGGGCTAGGCTTAGGATAGGAAACTGGAGGACTGACCATTCCAGGCCCTGGGCGCTGGCTGGTTAGGTTTGAGGAAAAAGGGGTCCTGGGACACTTACACCCAACGGGCTGGTCCCAGGCACGTGCACGGTCCTCAGCACCTGGGTGGCCAGCCCCCCCATCTAAATTTAGGTTTTGTGTTAACCATATTATGTTTATTTATTGATTGATTTAATTAAATTTTTTCCTTTCTTTTCTCCCACAGGTTTTCTTTCTCTTTTTTCTCCCCAGGTTAGGATGAGGTAAGTATCCCCGGATTAGAGGTAAGTCTAATTAGGTTATCCAATTCCCTTCTTTTTTACCCCCCATGGATTAGGACAAGGTAAGTATCCCCGGATTAGAGGTAGGTATAAGGTTGTCAGGTTTAGATTAAGTCCGCCCTTCCTAATTTAAATGTAGCCCTAGTCTTTCTTCTTTTCTCCATACGAGCTGATAGGTCCTGTAATACCTTATCATGGGCTTCTCTAGGAGAAACACCCCCCCGGAATGAGGCTTCTTCGAGCACTGCACCCACACTTCCTGAGGAAGGACTGTCCCTCGGGAGTGCTAGCCGGCTTGGCTGGACGGGTGTCAGGCTTGGTTCTGGGTCTTGTGCCCTAGAAACAGGTCTGATCTGGGGTTTGGACTGGGGAGTAGGGATCGGAGCAGGAGTAGGAGTCTCCTGAGGGCCTACTGTGGTCAGTGTGCTTACATCCCTCCTCTCTGTTTGAGTGGATGAAGCTTGTTTTGTTTGTTGTTTTGGTTTGGGTTTTGTTGTCTGTGGAGGTGGTGAAGCTAATTGTGGTTCCTTCGGCTGTATGTTTTCCTCCACGCAAGCTAGAATCATTGCCTCCGCACGGTCAAGGACCTCTTTCTTTATGCGGGGCAGGTTCCTCTGGGCCCATTTTGTGGCAACCTGGAAGGCCTCTTTCCAATCCGGAAGAGGCTTCGATGAGATTTGCCGCAGGATGGAGTCCAACGTGCTCTCATAGTGGTCCTCCAGAATCTGGAGGGTGTTCTGGCCCCATAATTCGGCATTATCCCCGATCCTGTCCAGGGTGCCTGAGGTGGGGGAAGCCGGTTGGATGAGGGTAGCCAAATTAGAAATGGTACGTGTGACCATCCTGGGTTGTGGGAGCCCCTCTCTTGGGGTCACGTTGTCCAGGTGGTGTACCATTTTGATCCCTTTGTAGAGCAGCCGCACCATCTGCCCGAAGGCTGGATCAGTGGGCGTGTCCAGTCTCCGTGTCTGCTGGACTTGGCGACCTGAAGCTCCCCTGGATGGAGCAGGAGGAACTCGGACCCGGGAAACGGGTACCGGCACACACTGGGCCCTCCCCCTCAAGTAGGGGGGGTACGGTGCACGGTCCCTGTCCCAGCGAGGATCTCGTCCCCCCCGCCAATATCCATATGGGGGGTACTGGTGCCGTTTTTTACGGTAGACATATGTCCATTCCCCGTCCGTATCCATCGTCATGTTACCTTTGTTTTTAGTAAAAAATGCCTCCAATAATGAAAAAATGCCTCTAATAATGAAAAAATGCCTCTTCTATAATAATGAAAAAATGCCTCTTCAAATGAAATGAATTAAATGTTCTTTTTAAAAAAATGTCTTTATAAAATGAATTTGTTTTAAAGTAAAAACTGCTTGTTTTTTTAGTTTTCTGTTTTTTCCGTGTTTTTAATTTTTTTCTTTGTTTTTTAATTTTTTAATTTTTTTCGTGTTTTTTAATTTTAATTTAAATAAAATAAATCTATTGTGTGCTCTACGCCGCGACGTTTCGACCTTGCACGGTCTTTCTCAAGCGGAAGCACACTTAAATGCAAATGAATGGAGTCAATGAAAAGTTGAGAGATGCTCTCTCTTCAACCGCCAGCTCAAAAGTGAGGGACAGCCGTGCTTCTCCTCCTTTTATAGTGTGGCTTCTCCGAAACTTTTCGGTCACGAAATCTTTTTACAGAGGGACAGCCGTGCTTCTCCTCTGTCTACAGACTCTGGCTGGAGCTGTCACGGAATAAAATAAAATTAAATTAAATAAAGAGGTGAGTAATCTTACTCTAATTTATTGTTATGGATTTTTTTATATTATTTATGTATTTATTTATTTTTAGGGTTACAGCCAATTAGGGTTATTTTTCAGTAGGGTTAATTCTAGGATTAGGGTTAGGGTTAGATTCCAGGTTGGGCTTAAAACAATTATCCAAATTAGGGTTAGGGTTAGGTTTAGGCATCAAATTGGAATTCAAATTAGGGTTAGGGTTAGGTTTAGGCATCAAATTGGAATTCAAATTAGGGTTAGGGTTAGGTTTAGGCATCAAATTGGAATTCAAATTAGGGTTAGGGTTAGGTTTAGGCGTGGGATTAGGATTAGACATAGGGCAGGACTGAGGTTAGGTTTAGGGTTAGAATTAGGGCTAGGCTTAGGATAGGAAACTGGAGGACTGACCATTCCAGGCCCTGGGCGCTGGCTGGTTAGGTTTGAGGAAAAAGGGGTCCTGGGACACTTACACCCAACGGGCTGGTCCCAGGCACGTGCACGGTCCTCAGCACCTGGGTGGCCAGCCCCCCCATCTAAATTTAGGTTTTGTGTTAACCATATTATGTTTATTTATTGATTGATTTAATTAAATTTTTTCCTTTCTTTTCTCCCACAGGTTTTCTTTCTCTTTTTTCTCCCCAGGTTAGGATGAGGTAAGTATCCCCGGATTAGAGGTAAGTCTAATTAGGTTATCCAATTCCCTTCTTTTTTACCCCCCATGGATTAGGACAAGGTAAGTATCCCCGGATTAGAGGTAGGTATAAGGTTGTCAGGTTTAGATTAAGTCCGCCCTTCCTAATTTAAATGTAGCCCTAGTCTTTCTTCTTTTCTCCATACGAGCTGATAGGTCCTGTAATACCTTATCATGGGCTTCTCTAGGAGAAACACCCCCCCGGAATGAGGCTTCTTCGAGCACTGCACCCACACTTCCTGAGGAAGGACTGTCCCTCGGGAGTGCTAGCCGGCTTGGCTGGACGGGTGTCAGGCTTGGTTCTGGGTCTTGTGCCCTAGAAACAGGTCTGATCTGGGGTTTGGACTGGGGAGTAGGGATCGGAGCAGGAGTAGGAGTCTCCTGAGGGCCTACTGTGGTCAGTGTGCTTACATCCCTCCTCTCTGTTTGAGTGGATGAAGCTTGTTTTGTTTGTTGTTTTGGTTTGGGTTTTGTTGTCTGTGGAGGTGGTGAAGCTAATTGTGGTTCCTTCGGCTGTATGTTTTCCTCCACGCAAGCTAGAATCATTGCCTCCGCACGGTCAAGGACCTCTTTCTTTATGCGGGGCAGGTTCCTCTGGGCCCATTTTGTGGCAACCTGGAAGGCCTCTTTCCAATCCGGAAGAGGCTTCGATGAGATTTGCCGCAGGATGGAGTCCAACGTGCTCTCATAGTGGTCCTCCAGAATCTGGAGGGTGTTCTGGCCCCATAATTCGGCATTATCCCCGATCCTGTCCAGGGTGCCTGAGGTGGGGGAAGCCGGTTGGATGAGGGTAGCCAAATTAGAAATGGTACGTGTGACCATCCTGGGTTGTGGGAGCCCCTCTCTTGGGGTCACGTTGTCCAGGTGGTGTACCATTTTGATCCCTTTGTAGAGCAGCCGCACCATCTGCCCGAAGGCTGGATCAGTGGGCGTGTCCAGTCTCCGTGTCTGCTGGACTTGGCGACCTGAAGCTCCCCTGGATGGAGCAGGAGGAACTCGGACCCGGGAAACGGGTACCGGCACACACTGGGCCCTCCCCCTCAAGTAGGGGGGGTACGGTGCACGGTCCCTGTCCCAGCGAGGATCTCGTCCCCCCCGCCAATATCCATATGGGGGGTACTGGTGCCGTTTTTTACGGTAGACATATGTCCATTCCCCGTCCGTATCCATCGTCATGTTACCTTTGTTTTTAGTAAAAAATGCCTCCAATAATGAAAAAATGCCTCTAATAATGAAAAAATGCCTCTTCTATAATAATGAAAAAATGCCTCTTCAAATGAAATGAATTAAATGTTCTTTTTAAAAAAATGTCTTTATAAAATGAATTTGTTTTAAAGTAAAAACTGCTTGTTTTTTTAGTTTTCTGTTTTTTCCGTGTTTTTAATTTTTTTCTTTGTTTTTTAATTTTTTAATTTTTTTCGTGTTTTTTAATTTTAATTTAAATAAAATAAATCTATTGTGTGCTCTACGCCGCGACGTTTCGACCTTGCACGGTCTTTCTCAAGCGGAAGCACACTTAAATGCAAATGAATGGAGTCAATGAAAAGTTGAGAGATGCTCTCTCTTCAACCGCCAGCTCAAAAGTGAGGGACAGCCGTGCTTCTCCTCCTTTTATAGTGTGGCTTCTCCGAAACTTTTCGGTCACGAAATCTTTTTACAGAGGGACAGCCGTGCTTCTCCTCTGTCTACAGACTCTGGCTGGAGCTGTCACGGAATAAAATAAAATTAAATTAAATAAAGAGGTGAGTAATCTTACTCTAATTTATTGTTATGGATTTTTTTATATTATTTATGTATTTATTTATTTTTAGGGTTACAGCCAATTAGGGTTATTTTTCAGTAGGGTTAATTCTAGGATTAGGGTTAGGGTTAGATTCCAGGTTGGGCTTAAAACAATTATCCAAATTAGGGTTAGGGTTAGGTTTAGGCATCAAATTGGAATTCAAATTAGGGTTAGGGTTAGGTTTAGGCATCAAATTGGAATTCAAATTAGGGTTAGGGTTAGGTTTAGGCATCAAATTGGAATTCAAATTAGGGTTAGGGTTAGGTTTAGGCGTGGGATTAGGATTAGACATAGGGCAGGACTGAGGTTAGGTTTAGGGTTAGAATTAGGGCTAGGCTTAGGATAGGAAACTGGAGGACTGACCATTCCAGGCCCTGGGCGCTGGCTGGTTAGGTTTGAGGAAAAAGGGGTCCTGGGACACTTACACCCAACGGGCTGGTCCCAGGCACGTGCACGGTCCTCAGCACCTGGGTGGCCAGCCCCCCCATCTAAATTTAGGTTTTGTGTTAACCATATTATGTTTATTTATTGATTGATTTAATTAAATTTTTTCCTTTCTTTTCTCCCACAGGTTTTCTTTCTCTTTTTTCTCCCCAGGTTAGGATGAGGTAAGTATCCCCGGATTAGAGGTAAGTCTAATTAGGTTATCCAATTCCCTTCTTTTTTACCCCCCATGGATTAGGACAAGGTAAGTATCCCCGGATTAGAGGTAGGTATAAGGTTGTCAGGTTTAGATTAAGTCCGCCCTTCCTAATTTAAATGTAGCCCTAGTCTTTCTTCTTTTCTCCATACGAGCTGATAGGTCCTGTAATACCTTATCATGGGCTTCTCTAGGAGAAACACCCCCCCGGAATGAGGCTTCTTCGAGCACTGCACCCACACTTCCTGAGGAAGGACTGTCCCTCGGGAGTGCTAGCCGGCTTGGCTGGACGGGTGTCAGGCTTGGTTCTGGGTCTTGTGCCCTAGAAACAGGTCTGATCTGGGGTTTGGACTGGGGAGTAGGGATCGGAGCAGGAGTAGGAGTCTCCTGAGGGCCTACTGTGGTCAGTGTGCTTACATCCCTCCTCTCTGTTTGAGTGGATGAAGCTTGTTTTGTTTGTTGTTTTGGTTTGGGTTTTGTTGTCTGTGGAGGTGGTGAAGCTAATTGTGGTTCCTTCGGCTGTATGTTTTCCTCCACGCAAGCTAGAATCATTGCCTCCGCACGGTCAAGGACCTCTTTCTTTATGCGGGGCAGGTTCCTCTGGGCCCATTTTGTGGCAACCTGGAAGGCCTCTTTCCAATCCGGAAGAGGCTTCGATGAGATTTGCCGCAGGATGGAGTCCAACGTGCTCTCATAGTGGTCCTCCAGAATCTGGAGGGTGTTCTGGCCCCATAATTCGGCATTATCCCCGATCCTGTCCAGGGTGCCTGAGGTGGGGGAAGCCGGTTGGATGAGGGTAGCCAAATTAGAAATGGTACGTGTGACCATCCTGGGTTGTGGGAGCCCCTCTCTTGGGGTCACGTTGTCCAGGTGGTGTACCATTTTGATCCCTTTGTAGAGCAGCCGCACCATCTGCCCGAAGGCTGGATCAGTGGGCGTGTCCAGTCTCCGTGTCTGCTGGACTTGGCGACCTGAAGCTCCCCTGGATGGAGCAGGAGGAACTCGGACCCGGGAAACGGGTACCGGCACACACTGGGCCCTCCCCCTCAAGTAGGGGGGGTACGGTGCACGGTCCCTGTCCCAGCGAGGATCTCGTCCCCCCCGCCAATATCCATATGGGGGGTACTGGTGCCGTTTTTTACGGTAGACATATGTCCATTCCCCGTCCGTATCCATCGTCATGTTACCTTTGTTTTTAGTAAAAAATGCCTCCAATAATGAAAAAATGCCTCTAATAATGAAAAAATGCCTCTTCTATAATAATGAAAAAATGCCTCTTCAAATGAAATGAATTAAATGTTCTTTTTAAAAAAATGTCTTTATAAAATGAATTTGTTTTAAAGTAAAAACTGCTTGTTTTTTTAGTTTTCTGTTTTTTCCGTGTTTTTAATTTTTTTCTTTGTTTTTTAATTTTTTAATTTTTTTCGTGTTTTTTAATTTTAATTTAAATAAAATAAATCTATTGTGTGCTCTACGCCGCGACGTTTCGACCTTGCACGGTCTTTCTCAAGCGGAAGCACACTTAAATGCAAATGAATGGAGTCAATGAAAAGTTGAGAGATGCTCTCTCTTCAACCGCCAGCTCAAAAGTGAGGGACAGCCGTGCTTCTCCTCCTTTTATAGTGTGGCTTCTCCGAAACTTTTCGGTCACGAAATCTTTTTACAGAGGGACAGCCGTGCTTCTCCTCTGTCTACAGACTCTGGCTGGAGCTGTCACGGAATAAAATAAAATTAAATTAAATAAAGAGGTGAGTAATCTTACTCTAATTTATTGTTATGGATTTTTTTATATTATTTATGTATTTATTTATTTTTAGGGTTACAGCCAATTAGGGTTATTTTTCAGTAGGGTTAATTCTAGGATTAGGGTTAGGGTTAGATTCCAGGTTGGGCTTAAAACAATTATCCAAATTAGGGTTAGGGTTAGGTTTAGGCATCAAATTGGAATTCAAATTAGGGTTAGGGTTAGGTTTAGGCATCAAATTGGAATTCAAATTAGGGTTAGGGTTAGGTTTAGGCATCAAATTGGAATTCAAATTAGGGTTAGGGTTAGGTTTAGGCGTGGGATTAGGATTAGACATAGGGCAGGACTGAGGTTAGGTTTAGGGTTAGAATTAGGGCTAGGCTTAGGATAGGAAACTGGAGGACTGACCATTCCAGGCCCTGGGCGCTGGCTGGTTAGGTTTGAGGAAAAAGGGGTCCTGGGACACTTACACCCAACGGGCTGGTCCCAGGCACGTGCACGGTCCTCAGCACCTGGGTGGCCAGCCCCCCCATCTAAATTTAGGTTTTGTGTTAACCATATTATGTTTATTTATTGATTGATTTAATTAAATTTTTTCCTTTCTTTTCTCCCACAGGTTTTCTTTCTCTTTTTTCTCCCCAGGTTAGGATGAGGTAAGTATCCCCGGATTAGAGGTAAGTCTAATTAGGTTATCCAATTCCCTTCTTTTTTACCCCCCATGGATTAGGACAAGGTAAGTATCCCCGGATTAGAGGTAGGTATAAGGTTGTCAGGTTTAGATTAAGTCCGCCCTTCCTAATTTAAATGTAGCCCTAGTCTTTCTTCTTTTCTCCATACGAGCTGATAGGTCCTGTAATACCTTATCATGGGCTTCTCTAGGAGAAACACCCCCCCGGAATGAGGCTTCTTCGAGCACTGCACCCACACTTCCTGAGGAAGGACTGTCCCTCGGGAGTGCTAGCCGGCTTGGCTGGACGGGTGTCAGGCTTGGTTCTGGGTCTTGTGCCCTAGAAACAGGTCTGATCTGGGGTTTGGACTGGGGAGTAGGGATCGGAGCAGGAGTAGGAGTCTCCTGAGGGCCTACTGTGGTCAGTGTGCTTACATCCCTCCTCTCTGTTTGAGTGGATGAAGCTTGTTTTGTTTGTTGTTTTGGTTTGGGTTTTGTTGTCTGTGGAGGTGGTGAAGCTAATTGTGGTTCCTTCGGCTGTATGTTTTCCTCCACGCAAGCTAGAATCATTGCCTCCGCACGGTCAAGGACCTCTTTCTTTATGCGGGGCAGGTTCCTCTGGGCCCATTTTGTGGCAACCTGGAAGGCCTCTTTCCAATCCGGAAGAGGCTTCGATGAGATTTGCCGCAGGATGGAGTCCAACGTGCTCTCATAGTGGTCCTCCAGAATCTGGAGGGTGTTCTGGCCCCATAATTCGGCATTATCCCCGATCCTGTCCAGGGTGCCTGAGGTGGGGGAAGCCGGTTGGATGAGGGTAGCCAAATTAGAAATGGTACGTGTGACCATCCTGGGTTGTGGGAGCCCCTCTCTTGGGGTCACGTTGTCCAGGTGGTGTACCATTTTGATCCCTTTGTAGAGCAGCCGCACCATCTGCCCGAAGGCTGGATCAGTGGGCGTGTCCAGTCTCCGTGTCTGCTGGACTTGGCGACCTGAAGCTCCCCTGGATGGAGCAGGAGGAACTCGGACCCGGGAAACGGGTACCGGCACACACTGGGCCCTCCCCCTCAAGTAGGGGGGGTACGGTGCACGGTCCCTGTCCCAGCGAGGATCTCGTCCCCCCCGCCAATATCCATATGGGGGGTACTGGTGCCGTTTTTTACGGTAGACATATGTCCATTCCCCGTCCGTATCCATCGTCATGTTACCTTTGTTTTTAGTAAAAAATGCCTCCAATAATGAAAAAATGCCTCTAATAATGAAAAAATGCCTCTTCTATAATAATGAAAAAATGCCTCTTCAAATGAAATGAATTAAATGTTCTTTTTAAAAAAATGTCTTTATAAAATGAATTTGTTTTAAAGTAAAAACTGCTTGTTTTTTTAGTTTTCTGTTTTTTCCGTGTTTTTAATTTTTTTCTTTGTTTTTTAATTTTTTAATTTTTTTCGTGTTTTTTAATTTTAATTTAAATAAAATAAATCTATTGTGTGCTCTACGCCGCGACGTTTCGACCTTGCACGGTCTTTCTCAAGCGGAAGCACACTTAAATGCAAATGAATGGAGTCAATGAAAAGTTGAGAGATGCTCTCTCTTCAACCGCCAGCTCAAAAGTGAGGGACAGCCGTGCTTCTCCTCCTTTTATAGTGTGGCTTCTCCGAAACTTTTCGGTCACGAAATCTTTTTACAGAGGGACAGCCGTGCTTCTCCTCTGTCTACAGACTCTGGCTGGAGCTGTCACGGAATAAAATAAAATTAAATTAAATAAAGAGGTGAGTAATCTTACTCTAATTTATTGTTATGGATTTTTTTATATTATTTATGTATTTATTTATTTTTAGGGTTACAGCCAATTAGGGTTATTTTTCAGTAGGGTTAATTCTAGGATTAGGGTTAGGGTTAGATTCCAGGTTGGGCTTAAAACAATTATCCAAATTAGGGTTAGGGTTAGGTTTAGGCATCAAATTGGAATTCAAATTAGGGTTAGGGTTAGGTTTAGGCATCAAATTGGAATTCAAATTAGGGTTAGGGTTAGGTTTAGGCATCAAATTGGAATTCAAATTAGGGTTAGGGTTAGGTTTAGGCGTGGGATTAGGATTAGACATAGGGCAGGACTGAGGTTAGGTTTAGGGTTAGAATTAGGGTTAGGGTTAGGGTTAGGGTTAGGGTTAGGGTTAGGGTTAGGGTTAGGGTTAGGGTTAGGGTTAGGGTTAGGGTTAGGGTTAGGGTTAGGGTTAGGGTTAGGGTTAGGGTTAGGGTTAGGGTTAGGGTTAGGGTTAGGGTTAGGGTTAGGGTTAGGGTTAGGGTTAGGGTTAGGGTTAGGGTTAGGGTTAGGGTTAGGGTTAGGGTTAGGGTTAGGGTTAGGGTTAGGGTTAGGGTTAGGGTTAGGGTTAGGGTTAGGGTTAGGGTTAGGGTTAGGGTTAGGGTTAGGGTTAGGGTTAGGGTTAGGGTTAGGGTTAGGGTTAGGGTTAGGGTTAGGGTTAGGGTTAGGGTTAGGGTTAGGGTTAGGGTTAGGGTTAGGGTTAGGGTTAGGGTTAGGGTTAGGGTTAGGGTTAGGGTTAGGGTTAGGGTTAGGGTTAGGGTTAGGGTTAGGGTTAGGGTTAGGGTTAGGGTTAGGGTTAGGGTTAGGGTTAGGGTTAGGGTTAGGGTTAGGGTTAGGGTTAGGGTTAGGGTTAGGGTTAGGGTTAGGGTTAGGGTTAGGGTTAGGGTTAGGGTTAGGGTTAGGGTTAGGGTTAGGGTTAGGGTTAGGGTTAGGGTTAGGGTTAGGGTTAGGGTTAGGGTTAGGGTTAGGGTTAGGGTTAGGGTTAGGGTTAGGGTTAGGGTTAGGGTTAGGGTTAGGGTTAGGGTTAGGGTTAGGGTTAGGGTTAGGGTTAGGGTTAGGGTTAGGGTTAGGGTTAGGGTTAGGGTTAGGGTTAGGGTTAGGGTTAGGGTTAGGGTTAGGGTTAGGGTTAGGGTTAGGGTTAGGGTTAGGGTTAGGGTTAGGGTTAGGGTTAGGGTTAGGGTTAGGGTTAGGGTTAGGGTTAGGGTTAGGGTTAGGGTTAGGGTTAGGGTTAGGGTTAGGGTTAGGGTTAGGGTTAGGGTTAGGGTTAGGGTTAGGGTTAGGGTTAGGGTTAGGGTTAGGGTTAGGGTTAGGGTTAGGGTTAGGGTTAGGGTTAGGGTTAGGGTTAGGGTTAGGGTTAGGGTTAGGGTTAGGGTTAGGGTTAGGGTTAGGGTTAGGGTTAGGGTTAGGGTTAGGGTTAGGGTTAGGGTTAGGGTTAGGGTTAGGGTTAGGGTTAGGGTTAGGGTTAGGGTTAGGGTTAGGGTTAGGGTTAGGGTTAGGGTTAGGGTTAGGGTTAGGGTTAGGGTTAGGGTTAGGGTTAGGGTTAGGGTTAGGGTTAGGGTTAGGGTTAGGGTTAGGGTTAGGGTTAGGGTTAGGGTTAGGGTTAGGGTTAGGGTTAGGGTTAGGGTTAGGGTTAGGGTTAGGGTTAGGGTTAGGGTTAGGGTTAGGGTTAGGGTTAGGGTTAGGGTTAGGGTTAGGGTTAGGGTTAGGGTTAGGGTTAGGGTTAGGGTTAGGGTTAGGGTTAGGGTTAGGGTTAGGGTTAGGGTTAGGGTTAGGGTTAGGGTTAGGGTTAGGGTTAGGGTTAGGGTTAGGGTTAGGG
>NW_026518493.1:25000-44356 GCF_027409825.1 Scomber japonicus | reverse complement strand
GAGGGAAGGAAAGAAGGAGAGAGGAAGGAAAGAAGGAGAGAGGAAGGACAGAAGGAAGGGATGAAAGAAACACTGAAACACTGCGTAATGCTCCTTTCGGCTCCTATCGGCTCCTTTCGCCTCCTATCAGCTCTTTTGGCTCCTTTCTCCTCCTCTTGCCTCCTCTTGTCTCCTTTCGCCTCCTTTCGCCTCCTCTTGGCTTCGTCTCTCATGTCGGACTTCTTCTTGTTTGTTTCGGAGTCGTTCCAACCTTCGTGTGATCCTGCAGCTTTGTGCAGAGCGTCGGCCACATGCTGCCTCTCTAAAGCCTGTTTGGTCTGTAATGCCCACACTGACTTCATCAAACAGGAAGGAAAGGAGGGAGGAAGGAAGGAGGAAAGGAAGGAAGGAGCTCTCTAAAGCCTGTTTGGTCTGTAATACCCAAACTGACTTCATCAAACAGGAAAGATGGAGGAAAGGAAGGAAGGAGGAAAGGAAGGAAGGAGCTCTCTAAAGCTCTCTAAAGTCTGTAATACCCAAAACTGACTTCATCAAACACCATCTCACTACTAGTTCAGTTTCACTCTGAGGGAAACGGCTTCTTTACCATCATTGGGCCTCATGATGCAACATTTGTCTTATCTTATATATCTCAGGTTAAGGAAGGACAGAAGGAAGGACAGGAGGAAGGAAGGAAATGAGGAAGGAATTTAGGAGAGAAGGAAGGAAGGAAAGGAGGAAGGAGGAAAAGAGGAAGGAATTTAGCAGAGAAGGAAGGAAAGGAGGAAGGATGAAAAAAGGAAGGAAAACTAAACTCTCCTGAACTTCCATTACTTAAAGAAGAAGAAAACCAGAACACTGCAACAGGATCATTCTAGAGCAGGGGTGTTAAACATGAGGCCCGAGGGCCAGAACCTGCCCACCGAAGGGTCCAATCCGGCCTTTCTTCCTTCCTTCCTTCCTTCCATCTTTCCTGCCCGTGTGCTTTTACTTCCTGCCTTCTTTGTTCGTTTGTTTGTTTGTTTCTTCTTTCCTTCCTTCCTTTCTTCCTTCCTTCCTTCCTTCCTTCTTTATTTCCTTCTGTCCTTCCTTCCTTCCTTCATTCCTTCCTTCCTTCCTTCTTTCTTTCCTTCTTCCCTTCCTGTCTTCTTTTCCTACTTTCCGTCTTCCTTCCTCTCTTCCTTCCATCTTCCCTTCCTGTCTTCTTTTACTTCCATCCATTGGTCCTTCCTTCCTTCCTTCCTTCCTTCATTCCTTCACTCTCTTCTCCCCTCCTTCCTTCCATCTTTCCTGCCTGTCTTCTTTTACTTCCTTCCTTCTTTCTTTCCTTCCATCTGTCCTTCTGTCTTTTTCCTTCCTTCCTTCCTTCCTTCCTTCCTTCCTTCCTTCCTTCACTCTTTTCTTCCTTCCTCCCTTCCTTCCTCCCTCCCTTCCTTCCTTACTTCCTTCCTTCCTTCCTTCACTCTTTTCTTCCCTCCTTCCTTCCATCTTTCCTGCCTGTCTTCTTTTACTCCTTTCCTTCCTCCTTCTGTCTTTCCTCCCCTCCCTCCTACCTTCCTTCCTCCCCCTCTCTTCCTTCCTCCTTCCCTCCTTCTTTCCTTTCCCCCTTCCTTCCTCCCTCCTTACTTTCTTTCCTTCCTTTTCTTCCTTTCCTTCCTTCCTTCCTTTCTTCCTTCCTTTCCTTCCTTCCTCCTTTATTTATATTAATAAAGGTGCATTTCACTCACTATTTAAAGGGAACTATTGTGGAGTATAATCTTCATGATGGATATTAACATTGTGTGAGATTGCTTTGATATAGAAAGTCCTTGCGGACTGTTAGTTGCTAAGGATAACCAAAACCAATGGAAATGTGTGATTCGGCCTTTAGTGAGTGTAAAAGCATGAAAACTACAATATATGTGTTTTAATATGATATGCATGATTTTCATTTTCTTTATTATAATCATTATAACCACTATTATTGAAAACGAATGCAGTTGAAATAAGGTAACAGGTCAGGGTGACCGTGACATGACTTGAGCCAAGATCTGCTGAGCCAGCAGCAGCTGCGTACCCAAAAAAAACCCCAGAAAAACAACTCCACTTGGGAGGAGATCAGAAAGCACCTGCATTTTCAGGATTTTGGGCCAAGATGATATCATGTGTTTTGAAAGAAAACTGATTGGTTAAATGTACCCCAAACGAGGGGGGGGGGGGTGTAACTTCTGGCAAGGGTTGGCAATATTGACAGTATAAATATGACTCCCCAAACCATCTTGGGCAGCTTTTTGTCTTGGGCAGCTTTTTGTTTTGTTTTTCGTGTATACGCTTTTTGTGTGTGCGTATCGTTTGTTTGTATGCGTGTCGCTTGTGTATGAATTACTTTTATCAACTTTGTGATTCAGAGTTTTGCTGTCGCCAAATAAAACTCTCACTGCATTCAGCTGGACGACTCCTGGTGATACCTGATTTGATTTGATTCAATCTGACTTGATTTTTGAACTTCAACATTTTTGAACAAAGAGACAATTTAGTTAATAATTAATATTCAACAATATATTTTGGCACCCCACACGGGACGCGTTGTGGCCAACGTTATCAACGGGAGAACGACCTTCACATCTGCGCTCCAGCACCGGGCCCTCAAAATTAAAAAAAAAAAGGTAAGCAGAGCCTATTTTTATTATATCTGCAAATTTGAGTCGCTGAGTGAGCAGATGTGAACGGAGTCCGCCCAAAAAGATAAGAACCTATAACGGCCCACGCACCGAACTAATTTGATACAAAGTTAATATTGAAAAAACAAAAGAAAAACAACTGCTAAAATCATCAAAAGAAAAAAGGAGTTACGGAAAGCTAAGTGCATCTATGTTGTGTGTCTTGCATGTCAACTTTATTTACTAAAACTGAACTGGGCGGATAAGAGTGAATGTTTTAGATAAAAATTGTTGCATGTTGCATGTTATATGTCTGGCTTGTCAAATAACCGCTGACGGTTGATTACAAAATAATCACTTGGGCTGGTTATCAATAGATAACACCATTGATTATGAAATAATCACTTGGGCTGGTTATCAATAGATAACACCATTGATTATAAAATAATTACTAGGGCTGGTTATCAATAGATAACACCAGTAATTATAAAATAATTACTAGGGCTGGCTATCAAACAGTATAGCACCAGTGATTGTAAATAGATTACTAGGGCTGGTTATCAATCGATAACACCAGTGATCATAAATAGATTACTAGGGCTGGTTATCAATCGATAACACCAGTGATCATAAATAGTTACTAGGGCTGGTTATCAATAGATAACCCCAGTGATTATAAAATAATTACTAGGACTGGCTATCAAACAGTATAGCACCAGTGATTATAAAGGCTTACTAGGTACGACTATTAATCAATAACAGTGCCAGTAGCTATAAGCATGCAGAAATCAGCTGAAGTCAAGTAAAAATTAAGAAGATAAGAAGTAAAACAAACTCAAATTAATTAAACTAAACTCTAGTGATTTGGAAATCAAAATATATCTTCATCAAAGTAAAGGAAAATATACAAACATCCAGATTAAAGAATAAAGTCCTAGGCAAACTGTAAATATTTTTTGTTGAAAGATAGAAGTGTCAAAATAACCACCGTAGGAGTAGAAACGAGTAACAATAACAATTTTATCATAACCGATTTTGTATATAAAAATGTGTTTAATCAACGGCATTGTATAAAGCTTTGTTTGGTTTGAATATTTGTGCAGTGTACCTATGGTGTGTGAATGAAGTTGTGAATTGAGGGAATGATTTAAGTAGCCGAATTATAGTGTTTTTGTTTATTTTGTTATAACTTGTACCCTCGGGAGAAGTATAAGACATTTAGCGGGTCTGTCTGTGTGAAGTAAAATAATTAACGGAGTTGATCAAGATTGGGTTTGTGATTGTCACGGGTTGATTCACGAGCGTATATCACTTTGTGATTTGTTTGTTGAAAGTTTAAAAAACTCGTAATATTTATCTGGACGTTTTTATGCATAGACTGCAAGTGAATCTGTGCATTGAGATTGTCTTGAGTAATCTGCGTGTTTAAGCGGTTGTGTGACAGTATATGGATATAGATAATAGGCTTATTTCTCTCAGATTCTAGACAGTAGCAAAAACGTCTATGCTGAAACCTTTTTTCCTTTCTCTAAAACACACACGAACATCCCCAAACGCACACACACACGCGCCCTGCACCTGCAGCAGCACGTGACGACACACACACACACACGCACATACACGCACCCACCCACACACACTCACACTCACACACCCACACACACTCACACACACGCGACCTGCACCTGCAGCAGCACGTGACCACACACTCACAAATTTCTACATTGACACACACACACACACGCACATACACGCACCCACCCACACACACTCACACTCACACACCCACACACACATAGACACACGCACACACACACACACACGCGACCTGCACCTGCAGCAGCACGTGACCACACACTCACAAATTTTCACATTGACACACACGCATCCCCATTCACACCCATTCACACACATACACACACACACACACACACCCATATGCAAACCCACACACCCACCGACAAAAATTTGTTGAAAAGTGAACACACACACACACACGCACACACACACACACACACACACACACACACACACACACACACGCACCCATCCACACACACACACACCCACGGAGAACGCACACACATCTGCAGACTTAACTCATCCACCCACACTCACACACACACACACACACACACACACACACACACGCACCCATCCACACACACACACACCCACGGAGAACGCACACACATCTGCAGACTTAACTCATCCACCCACACTCACACACACACACATAGACACACACACACACACACACACACTCAAACTTATTTTGACGAGTTGCACACACACTCCCACACTTGTTGAAACTTATCTCATCCACACACACACACATTCAAACTTGTTTTGACGTGTTGCACACATACACCCACACTTGTTGAAACTTAACTCATCCACATACACACACACACACACACACAGTCACTCATACGGTGTATACTTGTCACACACACACACTCACACCATACATTTGTGACACACACACATTTGTTTTACACACACACACACTCACAGACACACTCACACACACTCACTCATACATCATACATTTGTGACACACACATTTGTTTTACACACACACACACACACAGACACACTCACACACACTCACTCATACACCATACATTTGTGACACACACACATTTGTTTTACACACACACACACTCACAGACACACTCACACACACTCACTCATACATCATACATTTGTGACACACACATTTGTTTTACACACACACACACACACAGACACACTCACACACACTCACTCATACACCATACATTTGTGACACACACATTTGTTTTACACACACACACACACACACACACACACATACACACTCACACACACACCATATACTTGTGACACACACATTTGTTTGACACACACACACACACACACAGTCACTCATACACCTTACACTTGTGACACACACATTTGTTTCACACACACGCACATACACACACTCACACTCACACATCACACACTCTCACCCATTTGTGTGATTTGAAGGGACATCATTTGTTTGAATAACAACAAAAGACACACATACACCAACCTTCAAACACACACACATTCACCTGAACGACTACATCATATTGACAAAACGTAGTAACTCTACTGATGGAAATAGGAGATAGTAGTGATGATGAGACTGTAATAGACAATTGTCATAATACGGAAGGAAGCGCTGACACCAAGGGAGTAAGAACGCATTTTTGGCTTGAACGCACATATATTAACGAAGAAGGGGCAGAGAAGTGGCAAACTGAACAAGAGATCAGCCAAAAACTGTGGGATTTAACTAAGATTGTCAATTTATCACAAATTGAGAGAGAATTCCCTGCAGTACCGTGGACGGAAGTATTACGTAGGATTTGGATTCCCAGAATATTGGCAACAATATTGGAACAACTCTGTAACAATCCACTATCCAAAGCCACAATCCCATTGAGTCCTTTACTGGGGATCCCGGAAGGATTGACTCTAGCAGGAAAAAGCAGAGGGGCAGTAGATCCACGATTGGACATCACTGTCATCCCCAGGAACGTAGAGTGGGAAACAGGAAAATTCGGCAATATCACCAAAACAGTTGCAGAAGACGGCACTGAGGATTTGAGATTGAATCCCACATCAGAAAAAAGACTCAAACCGGGAGTCACTGTAGGAAAGATAGTGGTGTGGATCAAAACAAAAGAAGAAGGAAGACCAGCAAGACAAGGATACATGGGGGCTAAAATAACAAAAGGGGAAGGGGTGTTGACTCCGTTAGCACTGGTGGTGAGAACGCAACCAGATCATGAAAAACAGATCAGACTCTGCATGAAGAAATGGCATAAACGTACATCAGGAACACTTCAGTGGCCCAAGGAAGGAACATTTGAAGCAGCCCGATGTAACGAAATAGAAGCCAACATCAAACACTATAAAGCTAAAGACACCAGCAGTACAAGAGAAGGTAAAAGAGCCAGAGAAAGAGAGGTGCTGAGATGGTTCAGACAAGCTGCACGAAGACACGTATTGGATGTCAAGCAAATGCCAGCATTACAAAGCAAAGAAGAGAAAGCGAAACAAGGACGCCAACAAAGAGAGCCTAGTGCTCCACAGTTGCCGGCTCCGCCCCCATATGCTCCAAACACTGTTGAAGCACTAACCAAGCAGTGCCCAATAATGCCAGTACAAAACAGAATGGAGGGTGAAATGGAGGGGAAAATAACAATAAAATGGAGCCCGCAAGAAGAAATAGAAGATGGAAGAATGCAGGAAATCAGTTCTGAAAGAAGAGAAGGAGCTCGAAGAAAATACATCGACAACATGACACCAGAAGGAAGCTTGGCCAACACCGGCGAATGGAGTCTCACTGGATCAAGTCCAGCCAAAAAGAACACAGACAAACAACCATTTGAAAGCAGTTCTAACTTCCAAACAGCAAGAGAAGAGTATGAAAGGATTAAAAACGGAGAAAACCCATCGGAAAGTAACAGAGAAGCATATCGAAACCTACTAAGACAGCAGGATGAGTATAAAAGGCGATGTCAACAAGAGCATGAGAACAGCTCTGATGAAAGCCACAGCCAGAATGACATGGAGGAATGGGAGACTGGAAGACTGCAACTATGGAAGCAAAACACAGATGCACCACACCTTTGGCCTCTGAGGGAAGAAAAACAGCCTCAAACATGGGCCCATGGGGTAAAAGCAAAGAAATACCAATCACTTCAAGAACTAAAAGAACAGCAATCTCAGGATGAAAATTTCCAACAAATACAAGGCGCCACAAACCTGCGCATGATAAGAGAATGGTACCGGTCACCAGCCCTTAAGGAAAAAGAAGAAGAAGGAGAGGACTACGAATATCAACGAGAGGACCAGCTACCATGGACATTGCCTAAAACACGTACTCAAAAGGTGAAACTGACACTGGCAGGAAAAATGGAAACAGACCGCAAAGAAGAAGGAGATGTGACACGAAGGTTGAACCAAGTACAAAATACCCTCACAGAGTTGGTAGAAAATCAAATGAGCCAACCAAGGTTCAACCAAGAGTTACACAACACAGGCACGACACTCAGAAGTGGAAGGCAACTAAGGCGAGGAATAGAGCCAGAAAAGGTGGAAGAACTGAACTATATGTGTCCACTACTAACAAAACCTGGACAGAACCTACCCCACTATGTGCCATGGTCATTCTGTGACATGATTGGACTAGCAGGAAGACTTCCTGATCTCTCCGGAGGAGCAAATAAATGGATTACTGCATTCGAAGAAAACACAGCAGGAATAACACTGGCGTTGGGAGACATCAAGGCTCTGCTGATGCATGTGGCAGGAAAATACAGCACGGAGGAAATCTTCCAGAATGCAAACCTAGCCCTAGTGGTAACTGAGAACCAAGCAGACCATATTGGGTTTAACGGCTTCCGCGGCAGCGTTTGGGCTCAGATAAGAAAGCAATATCCAGAGAAGATGGATCCATCAAAACTGGAAGGAGAAATGCTAAAGGATGGAGAGTGTCCAGCCAAGTTTCTACATGCCTTCCAAACAAAATGGAGAGAGGAGACTGGCAACGTCTGGAACATCAACGACACTACAAAAAGTCTGTTCAAAGTCATGGTGAAAAAGGCCATGCCACAAGAAGTACAGAAACGCCTAGACAACGTCGTAGGTCTCATGAAAATGGAATGGCCATTGTTCTCTGAGCATATAGTTCATCATGTGGAAACCACCAGGAAAGAAAAGTTGAAAGAAGAAGAAGCAAACAAACACATGGTTAACAAACTAACACAACTACAACTGCAAGAATTGAACAACAGCGCAAAGCAGAAGAAAAATAAAATACAGGCTCCAGTGATAACAGCTGAACAGGCCCAAGAACAAGCTGCAACAATGGCATTACAGAGCCCAACAGGACCCCCACCACAGAACCAAACACGAGCTCCACACATAAATGAGCAACGAGCACCACCTGGTGCACAGCCACCTGTCTATAGACACATGAACCAACCCCAACCCAGGATGGATGAAGAACAATGGAGGCAAAGAGGAAGACCTATACAAAGAGGCGGTTCATATCAAAGAGGGCAAGGGCACAGACCAAACCAATACGACCATTTCCAGGCCCCAAAAAGACAACGCAGAAGCCTACATGAAGATACAACATGCTGGCTGTGCGGAGGAAAGGGACACCTTCAAAGAGACTGTCCCACCAATCCATGGATAGGCCCAGCCCAGAAGTGGAACTAGGGGTGCCCTGAGAAGCCTAAAAAGGGGTATATGACACCAGTGGTTTCAATGCAACCACAAGATGAGCCAACAATATCAGTAAAGATACAAAATCAAGAACATTCATTTATGGTTGACACAGGGGCAACCTACTCCTGCATCGGAAATACTGGCTCCAAACTCCCCCTGTCAGGATCATCTGTCAAGACCATAGGCTTCTCTGGGAAAACACAAATTATACCCCTAACTCAACCCGTACCGATGCTCATCGCAGGAAAATCAATAACAGCTCCCCTGTTATACTCAGAAAATACCCCCATCAACCTGTTGGGACGAGACATCTTATGCCCATTAAAAGCCAACATTATATGCACACAAGAAGGATTGAAGGTGGACTTCCCAAGTGATCACACGTATCGGCTAATGCCAGTACGAGTAATGGAAAAAATCGACACCTTAACAAAACCAGCTGTATACTGGATCCAATGGCCTCCAAAATCAGAACTGAACCAAAAATGGGAGACCTGGAAAAACTGGACATTGAGACAGATGGGAAAGGCACATGCACCACAGTCACCGTTACATTGCACCATGATGTATGATGAAAAACAAGAACATACAGACTATGAACAATGTTGGGAAGAACTGATCAACAAAAAGCCCTTCTACATGACCAGCCTGAACATATACGTGGGACCACAAGGAGCGGCAGCAGCAGTAGACCTTCAGCCTAAATTGCAACAATGGTTCCAGATCCCAGACGCCGCACCACATGTCACACTCATGATATCAGAAGGATTTGAGTCACGAGATCTCGGGCCCATGATGAAGTTTGCACTGCAAATACAGGACTGGCAGCCCACACATGATAAGGACGTTCATATCACCTCCAACAGAAAGTACTTCAGGATTTCGCTAAGAGCATGGGATGAAGGAACAGCAGAAAGAATACTGTTGAACAGTAAATCACCAACTCATATGATGATCTCCATGGAACATAACACTCTGCTTGAACAAGTACCACATGAACTATGGTCACTACACAAAACAGACGTAGGCCTAGTAAAGTCAGCACAGCCTATTCGAATCAAGCTTAAAACCGGAATAGTACTACCATTCCAAAGGCAGTACCCCATAAAGCAACATGCCATCGATGGTATCAAACTAACCATTGAGGGCCTGCTGAAAGCAGGAGTGCTCATTAAAACTCGAAGCCCCTGCAATACGCCCATCTTTCCACTTAAAAAGCCACACTCAGAAGATTATCGATTGGTACATGATCTGCGAGCTATCAACACCATTGTGGACGTTGACACTCCCCTTGTCCCCGACCCACACACATTACTCTCAAACATTCCCCCAACAGCTCAATGGTACACAGTAATAGACCTATGCTCTGCATTTTTCAGTGTACCACTACACCCAGATTCACGATATTTGTTTGCATTTACCTACCAAGGCCAACAATACACGTACACTCGACTGCCACAAGGCTATGTGGACAGCCCCTCAATTTTCAACAAAGTATTAGTCGAAGACCTACAACATTTAAACTTGACAAGCACCGTGATTCAGTATGTGGATGACTTACTCATTTGCAGCCCCACCAAAGAGCAATGTGAAAAAGACTCAATTGCATTACTGACTGCATTGGCGAAAGGAGGACACAAAGTCAGTAAAGACAAGCTGCAGTTATGCCAGACAAAGGTTGAATATCTAGGAAGACAGTTGGATGGCAACAAAAGGAACATAGCTCCGTCACAGATTGAAGCTGTCATCAAAGCTCCCAAACCACAAACGGTTGGACAAATGCTATCATTCCTGGGAATGGCAGGATATAGCCGTCCGTGGATCTGTGACTATGCAATAAAAGCAGCCCCTCTGAGAGGTTTAATCAAAGCCGCAGGTCAAACAAAATCCTCAGCTGACTTACAATGGACAGCAGAGGCAGAAGGCGCTTTTCAAGCCTTAAAAGCAGATATGCAAACAGCTCCAGCACTCGGCAATCCCGACTACGCTAAACCATTTCACTTGTATGTTGCGGAAAGAGCCGGTTATGCATGTGCGGTTTTGATGCAAGAAACTCCAACAAAAAAGCAACCACTTGCCTATTACAGTACTAAGCTAGATAATATTGAAACAGGTTTGCCACCCTGTTATCAGGGATTAGCAGCATCAGTTTATGCCTTTCAGAAAGCCTCAACTATAACAATGGGACACCCAACTACTCTGTATACATCCCACCAATTGCATGCTCTCCTCACTAGCCCTAGATTTGTGCTTACACAAGCAAGAAAAACAGGATATGAGGTAATACTTTCTGCACCAGAGCTAAGAATTCAACGGTGTAGTATTGTTAATCCAGCAACACGGATGGTAATACCTACAGAAGGTACTCCACATGATTGCCTTCAATCCACTGATGCGTTTCTGAAACCACGGGAAGATATGCATAATCAACCAATAACAGCAGATCTTACTCTGTTCGTCGATGGTTCTTGTTTCAGAGACGCAACAGGTAACCATGCAGGTTATGCAGTTGTACAGCTACTGCCAGATGGCACTTTCGCTGAAATCCAATCTGTCAAATTACCACAACCATGTTCGGCTCAGCTAGCGGAAATTAAAGCTTTGACCGCAGCTTGTAAACTAGCAGCAGATAAGAGTCTCAATGTATACACAGATTCACAATATGCGTATGCAGTCTGTCACGTACACGGTACTATTTGGAAACAAAGAGGCTTCTTAAGAACTGATGGCACGCCAGTAACACACGGAGATGCCATATCAGCTCTGTTAGAAGCTATGCATCTTCCAACAGCACTTTCCATTATTAAATGTGCAGCCCATCAAAAAATTGACTCTCTCATAGCAAAAGGGAACAATTTGGCAGATGAAGCTGCAAAGCGGGCTGCAACCGCCACTCGTATGGAGCCTCTCTTGGATGCTACAGATTGTGAACCTCTTACCACTCTTTCATCTCTTATAACTGCCCAAAACATGGCAGGTGTGTATGAACAATCATTGTGGCTAAAAAGAGGTGCCATTAAATTAACGCAGGATGGACCTCATAAAGGCTTATGGCGTAGTGTGCATGGACATTTTGTGTTGCCAACCACATTGTTACAGCTTGCTATTCGGAATGCGCATGGCTCTGACCATTGCGCTAGGGGGGAGGTGATAAGACGGCTCCAAGCTGTTTGGTGGACACCATTTATGGCAACTACAATAGATAGAACACTAGCAGAATGTGAAGTTTGTGCACAATACAACATAAGAAAGGCATTTTCAACACCACTTGCACACATCCCACCGCCTAATGGTCCGTTCCGACATTTAATGATGGACTACATAGATACAACTGAGCGTGTGAAAGGATTCAGATACATCCTAGTGGTAATAGATAGATTCAGCAGATGGGTGGAGGCAGTACCAACTAAAAGCCCAGATTGCAGAGCAGCAGCAAAATTCTTGTGTAAAGAAGTTTTTCCCAGGTTTGGTTTTCCAGACACGATAAGTTCAGATAACGGGAAGGCATTTGTAGCTGAGATGATGAAGGTAGCAATGAAAATGTTAGGGATCAAACAAAAGTTTGGATGTGTATATCATCCACAATCACAAGGTGCAGTAGAGCGCGCAAATGGAACACTAAAAGCAAAATTAGCCAAGATCAGAGCAGACAGCCAGTATAAGATCAATTGGGTGGATGCTTTGCCACTAGCGCTTATGTCTATGCGAACACAAGCTAACAGACTAACACATCTAACACCGCATGAAATGATGACAGGGAGACCGATGCCGGTCCCCTATCTACGAGGCCCGTATGACGGACCTCCACTTGAACAGTGTGAAAGAGAACTAACAAACTATCTTCGACATCTCACGCAAATACATAAGGTTATATTTCAACAGGTGAAAGGAGCAACAGAGGACAGAGACGGAGAGATCCCAGCTGAACAGCAGAGAATCAAGCCAGGCGACTGGGTCTACACGAAAGTATTCAAACGAAAGTGGGACGAACCCAGACGAGAAGGTCCCTTTAAGGTCCTCTTAGCCACTCCAACCGCTCTCAAAGTCGAAGGTAAGAGAGTTTGGTTTCACTTAAACCATTGCTGCAAAGCCAGAGGCCCAAGTGAGACTCCTAAAGAACCAGAAAGTGACGCCCAGCCAGAAGATAGCCAGCCCACAGCATCGCTGGAAGAGCGCCAAGGGGACGGCGACGCCTCCCCACCGGCTGCAAGACAGTCACAGAGACTGATTGAGAAAAAAGAAAAACAAAGAACAGTGTCCCACAAGTAGCGAATCACTGCCATCAGGACCAAAAATAGATTAATACTTTAAAAAGCTAGAAAGACAGGAATAGTTATGAGTGGAAAGTTAATGATGAAGAAAAGTCAGGGTCAGAAGCAGAAAAGATGTCAGGAAAAAATCCAACACACACTTATCTCACGTACAACAGCAGGAAGGAAAGTGACAACACCTAGAGAAGGGAAGAAAGGACAGTGGGTATTAAGAACATTGGGCATTATGGGATGGATGTTGTTGTTCGTGTTTCTAGGTGAAATAAGTCCCACACCAAAACCAAAACCAAAACATGAAAAATTAATGGAATGTGCATTGGCAATTGGAATGTCAGCCGTAGAGCAAAAACTAATACCAATTGACAAAGTGATGAAATTCACATACGTAAAATCAGCCTCACATAACCAAGCGCTAATGACTGATCTGAACAACACCAAAATAATAGGTGACCCAATTCATGAACAGTGCCATATTGAAGGAGTAGTGAATGTGGTGATGCTATGCTCAAACCAATTATGTATTGACCGCAAGAACAATAAAATTATGACAAAAACTCAAGCTAGACGATTAATGAAAATCCAAAAGAGGCGCCCAAAACGCCAGTCCAAACAATTAAAGGTAATAGGATGGGATAATAATATGTTCTACCAATGGCTAAAATTTTCAGCTAGACAAGTGAGTAATCAAACCTGCATTGCATGCTATAATGCTAAAAGACTACCGATAATTATGTCCATACCAATGGAAAAAGATGCTTGCAAAAACAAAACTTCCTGTTTTGCATACTGTGTGATAGCAATGGCCAGTTGGAACAATGAATTAGAGGAACCGGAATTGGCAGTTTGTCCCAAACGATTAGATAACCAATTCGAAACATGGGTACCACCTCTGACTGTGAAAGCTAAAGGATTAGTACATCCCTTCTGTATGATGAGGGGTGAAAGAATGGCAAAAGAGATGGTTGATGCTCAAAATACTATGAGAGAAGCCCTAAAAAAGCTCAAGTCCAATTCCTCTAATCCACTTACTGGATTCATGACACCAAATGGCACACAGTATAAATGGAGCTCTAGGTTCAAAAATCAGACCAATCAAACACCCATTGTTAAGAAAACAGGAGTATGGCTAGCTAGAGGAGTCACAGAGAAGGGAGCGCAGGCTGAATTTAGTCGACTACAAACCCCACAAAATCCGCGATTTCCAATACAACCCTTTGTGTCACTGAGTACAACTAGGAAAGCAACCATGCGCTGTAAGGACATAATAGTTGATAATAATGTACTTAAAGCTTGGCGCGATGGGAAATACATTAGTGCATACAAAATCCCATCATTGGCAAATGGTACACGACCACTAGCAGATATATTTTGGCTGTGTGATGATGACCCGCAGGTAAAAGTAACCTTGCCAGTGAACTGGACAGGGTTATGTGCTCCGGTCATGTTAACAAGTCAAGTGTCTGTGCTGGGTCCGCCACCTGATGCCACCACCCATAAAAACAGAAAGAAGAGAAGAAGGAGAAAAAGTCTGTATAGACCGTGGAGCGCCAATGACGATATTTACATAGCATGGAATCAAGAACCCTTAGGGGTACCAAACGACCATTTAGCTATAAGTGAAAGCTGGATTAAATCAGGTCAAGGAGTAGGCTGGATACCATTAGTAGGACCCATGTTCAACTCACAATATATGGCGCGTAATAGCCGATGGATAAATTACTTATGGTACAATCAAGAGCGATTTATGAACTGGACAGTCAAAGTAATGCACGGAATCAATAAACAATTGTACGCCACCTCCCAAATGACACTGCAAAATAGATTCATGATAGATAGACTAATGGCTGAGGAGCAGGGGGTTTGCAGTTATTTTGGGGATGAGTGTTGCACTGAAATACCTCAATTTGCGGGAGAAAACGGTAATTTGTCATCATTACTGAAGCACATGGAAGCTATGAGAGACAAACATGTGAAAAATTCTAATTGGAACACCCAGCCAAAAGCATTGGACAAAATCTGGGAATGGCTGAGCAAAATGTCATGGCAACGCGTTTTTCAAATAATTGGAATGATATTGGGTGGCCTCGTCCTGACAGCAGCCGTAGTCATGTGTTGTGTGCTGCCTATAATGAAATCAATGATAGGCAAAACAACCAAAGTAATAATGGGGCAATTTCCTGTCCAAGTGACTTACACAACAGGACCACATCATTATGAGAGCGATGATTATGCCCCTCAGGACACCGCGTCACGGATATACGAAAACTGATAAACCCAAATGGCAGACAATTTATGTAAAAAGAAACGAAGACGAGGACGTAAACAGAACACACACACAGATGAAAAAGACTATTCGGCAAAGAAAAATAATCAATTACAAGCCATATTAAACAAACTCCCACACGGACCAATTCGGCTAGTAGATTCCAAAACGTATGTGCAGCACTATAAATATTCAGTACATTCAGAGGGATATCCTATGATGAGTAAAGATGCAGACTTACGGATACAGGCCATGAGATATTTGCAGTGGAAAGTCCAAATTTATGAATTAGACCATGGATTGAGCGTAAGACACCACAACGTACTCCTATGGTACAAATATGATGTGGTCGAAAAAGATAAATGCACACCTCTATACACCATAGCAAAGATAGAAATCTATTCCGTGTTTTTTGGAGAAGATCTGCTCTTCAGTACACACCCAACCTTACAACGAAAAGGAAAAACAGGAGTAACAACATTGTCCAATCACTATAGAGAGAAATACAGGGAATATACAGATGAGCCCCTCATTATAATTGGAAACAAGCTCCATTGGGGAAAAAAGAAATATTCTGATGATCCAGATCAGTGGAGACCTGACTTTAGGATGAGAAATAGGGAATTATGGTTAGGGTTTTAGAATAAAGAAATGGCAACAGTGATTTCATACATTGACACAAATAAGTGAACTCATCCTTGCTTTAATATCATCCTGATAGATAAGCATGTGGCAGAACAATCCATATCCAACAGCAGGGCCAAGCCAGGACTTCCAGGCCCAGCAACCACCACCAATGCTTGGGCCAACAGGAGGACTTTATGGACCATTCCAGGGGAGCCAGTTCGTGCTACACCCACCGAGACCAGATGTCGTACCTGTCATGGAGGGTAACCAACTGCAGCCCATCAGAGGACCACGGCGACCCACTCCAGGACCATCCGGAATGATGAATCCTCCACAGGCACCACCAACGCCCCGAGCCACCTGGCCATATGAGCAGACCATACAGGATTGGACAGCAAGAAGAGATCTACCTTCCGAACCCATATTCGAGATAATGAGACCAAGGGCGGATGAGCAAAAAGAAGAGCGTGTCCGACTTATGAGAGGAGATATGGGAACACCATCCAGGGAGAGTACCGTCAACATGCGGCAGTTTCTCCAAATAACAACACAGGAAATGGAAAGAGAAAGGAATCAACAACCGGACACTTCCACAGGATATCGAGGAGTTCCAACCCCGGCTGGGGTAGAGTCACGCCCACAACCTGCAGCTGAAGGAGTAGCAACAGGAGTTGCACAAACAGGAGGACCAATAGAGGGATTCTATCGAGAAGGAGAGGAGGATGATTCGGATGATCAGAGTAACTCCCCTTCAACACCAGGCTCACCTACAACGCCTGGACCTCCAACTGATGAGGAGACTCCCGACATACAACAACCAAGGGAGGAGACTGAGAGCAGTGATACCAGTCTTCCAGGCCCATCCTACCTGATGCTAACACCACAGCCAAAGAGAATGAGGGTGAGCCCACCGAGTCTACCTAGACAGCTGACACTAAGACCACAGTCGGCCCATGAGGAGAGAGTGGGAGGTTTGCCTAGGAGTGAATTCATCCAGCTAGTTCGGCAGACTCCCGAAGAGTTGGCCAAGCAAGTACGCATGGTCCGGCGTAAGATGCAGCAGGAAAAGGAGCTCAGTGAGGCGACTAAGTTAAATGTTCGCCTGAGAAAAGAGAAAGGTGACATCGAGAGAGCTGCAGCGATAAAAGAGGCAAGACTGGAACAAACCATAGAGATTCTGCGGGAGGAGCGGAGACAAGCTGACGAAAAATTCCAGAAAGAGAAAAAGTCCACTCAAAGGCGGGAAGGCTGCCTCATTGGCCACTTGGATCGTGCAAGGAATCAAATGGCCATATACATCAGAGCGATAGATCGCCTTCGCACCCTGCGTACCGGAGGGTACGCTCACTCTTGGGATATACCATGCATATTGGGGGTGGATACCCCTACTACTGCCCTGGATGTTTTTCAGCCATGTGAAGAAGATGATCCCTGTGTTGTCTGTGCATCAGCCGAAAAAGAATCAGATTAACACTGGAGCACTTGTGTGAAATACACTGGAAAAAGGAAAAAAAAAGAGACACTGCAACTCACTGATATAATGAACTGCACGGAAAAGTACAACTATACCATGTACTTGTAGTTAGAGTTTTGCGCACTGGAACACATATTTAATGGACATATTTAATGGACATATTTAATGGACTTATTTAATCAAAAAAAAAAAAAGGAAAACGTATTTAATGGACTCATATATTGTCTTATTAATTGTCAAAAATACTAACACCACACGAACCTCGTTACTGGTGTAACGGATCACTATTGCAAGTAGGGGCATAGTTTTGAGAAACTTTTACGGAGTAACTGTGACTTATGAGTCACATAGGGGGGATATGTGGAGTATAATCTTCATGATGGATATTAACATTGTGTGAGATTGCTTTGATATAGAAAGTCCTTGCGGACTGTTAGTTGCTAAGGATAACCAAAACCAATGGAAATGTGTGATTCGGCCTTTAGTGAGTGTAAAAGCATGAAAACTACAATATATGTGTTTTAATATGATATGCATGATTTTCATTTTCTTTATTATAATCATTATAACCACTATTATTGAAAACGAATGCAGTTGAAATAAGGTAACAGGTCAGGGTGACCGTGACATGACTTGAGCCAAGATCTGCTGAGCCAGCAGCAGCTGCGTACCCAAAAAAAACCCCAGAAAAACAACTCCACTTGGGAGGAGATCAGAAAGCACCTGCATTTTCAGGATTTTGGGCCAAGATGATATCATGTGTTTTGAAAGAAAACTGATTGGTTAAATGTACCCCAAACGAGGGGGGGGGGGTGTAACTTCTGGCAAGGGTTGGCAATATTGACAGTATAAATATGACTCCCCAAACCATCTTGGGCAGCTTTTTGTCTTGGGCAGCTTTTTGTTTTGTTTTTCGTGTATACGCTTTTTGTGTGTGCGTATCGTTTGTTTGTATGCGTGTCGCTTGTGTATGAATTACTTTTATCAACTTTGTGATTCAGAGTTTTGCTGTCGCCAAATAAAACTCTCACTGCATTCAGCTGGACGACTCCTGGTGATACCTGATTTGATTTGATTCAATCTGACTTGATTTTTGAACTTCAACATTTTTGAACAAAGAGACAATTTAGTTAATAATTAATATTCAACAATATGGCTATTAAAAGGTTATAAATCTGAATATTTCTATGAGTAAGTACTTTTATTATTTTTATTTAATTAACATATGTTTAAATATAGGACTAAAAAAACACTATATATGTATTTATCACCAACAATAGAGAATAATAACCTCTGCTAATTGACTTGTGTGGTTTCTAATAGACTCACTGCTGCAGTAATTAGTGACTCCTTCCTACCTTCCTTCCTCCCTCCTTCCTTCCTTCCTTCCTTTCTTCCTTCCTCCCTTCCTTCCTTCCTTCCTTCCTTTCTTCCTTCCTTCCTTCCTTTCCTCCCTTCCTTCCTTCCTACCTTCCTTCCTTCCTACCTTCCTAAGTTCCTTCCTTCCTCCCTTCCTCCCACCTTCCCTTCCTGTCTTCTTTTACTTCCATCCATTGGTCCTTCCTTCCTTCCTGCTTTCTTTCCTCCGTCCTTCCTTCCTTCCTTCTTTCCTTCCTTCCTTCCTTCCTTCCTTCCTTCACTCTTTTCTTCCCTCCTTCCTTCCATCTTTCCTGCCTGTCTTCTTTTACTTCTTTCCTTCTTTCTTTCCTTCCATCTGGCCTTCCTTCCTTCCTTCCTTCCTTCACTCTTTTCTTCCCTCCTCCCTTCCATCTTTCCTGCCTGTCTTCTTTTACTTCTTTCCTTCCATCTGGCCTTCCGTCTTTTTCCTTCCTTTCCTTCTTTCCTTTC
>NW_026518493.1:5000-20000 GCF_027409825.1 Scomber japonicus | reverse complement strand
ACTTCCATAAACATCCAAAAGAGCCTCCCCATGCCTCTCTGTTACAGCGATTCATTTCTCAGATTCAGATTCAGCTCTATTTATCCCCGAAGGGTGATTCAGTTTCTACAGACCCGACTTCACTTAAACAAACAAGCGACATCATTCATTCCTACACAACAGAATCAGAGGAGGAGATAAATGACCAGCTGGGAAATAAAAATACAAATATATACTAATACGATAGTGGCTTCATAAGATAAGATAAAACCCCACTCAAAGAAATAGAACAGCTGGTGTATAGTGCTGGAGATTATTGCGCAATAGTGTTGCTCTAAGGCCGTGTTCACACAGCAGCAAATCTGATTCAAGCCTGATTCAAATCTGATTCAAATCTGATTCAAACCTGATTCAAACCTGATTCAAATCTGATTCAAATCTGATTCAAATCTGATTCAAACCTGATTCAAATCTGATTCAAATCTGATTCAAATCTGATTCAAATCTGATTCAAATCTGATTCAAACCTGATTCAAACATGATTCAAATCTGATTCAAACCTGATTCAAACCTGATTCAAATCTGATTCAAATCTGATTCAAATCTGATTCAAACCTGATTCAAGCCTGATTCAAGCCTGATTCAAATCTGATTCAAACCTAATTCAAACCTGATTCAAACCTGATTCAAACCTGATTCAAATCTGATTCAAACCTGATTCAAACCTGATTCAAACCTGATTCAAGCCTGATTCAAACATGATTCAAACATGATTCAAATCTGATTCAAATCTGATTCAAACCTGATTCAAACCTGATTCAAACCTGATTCAAATCTGATTCAAATCTGATTCAAACCTGATTCAAACCTGATTCCGTCTCATATCCGATTTTTAGGCCTGACTGTCCACACTGTTTTTAGCAAGTGGCTCTGTTCAGACTGGGCCACATTAATGACCAATCTGACAGGTTGCCGTGGCAATGTCGTCGGAGCGGAGGTGTCATCTAGCGTGTATTGTGTGATGTCATATAATTGCGACAGAACGGAGCCATCTCCCCAAAGATTAATGAAGAGTTTGGTTTGGTCCTCTGTACATGGACTGATGTTTAAGTCCTCCGTTGCCTCCAGGAAGGAAGGAAGGAAGGAGGGAGGAAGGAAGGAGGGAGGAAGGAAAGGAGGGAGGAAAGAAAGAGAGAAGGAGGGATGAAGGAAGAAGGAAAGGAGGGAGGAAGGAAAGGAAGGAGGGATGAAGGAAGAAGGAAAGGAGGGAGGAAAGAAAGAGAGAAGGAGGGAGGAAGGAAAGGAGGGAGGAAAGAAAGAGAGAAGGAGAGATGAAGGAAGAAGGAAAGGAGGGAGGAAGGAAAGGAGGGAGGAAAGAAAGAGAGAAGGAGAGATGAAGGAAGAAGGAAAGGAGGGAGGAAAGAAATAGCGAAGGAAGGAAAGAGGGAACAGTCAAAACGGACCCGGTAGGATGACACGAGGGTTAAAGGGGTCAAAGGTCAGGACGATTCTAAGGGCCTGTGACTGACAGTGGTTCGAGTGTTTTCATGTCTTTTTTTTCTCTTTCTAATCTAAAATAAAACAGATGAATGAACTCTCTGAGCTGGAGACTCCTGACTGAAGGATTCAACCTCTCAGTTTGGCGTCTCTTCATCTCTGACATGAATCTGAGATGTTGTAGCGCTGAGAATAAAAATAAAGAAGTGAGACAGATGTTTCAATAAAATGGAGAAGTAGTTAAAAGTCAGACTGGCAGCGCTGGGTGTCAAACATGAGGCCCGTGGGCCAGAACCGGCCCACTGAGGGGTCCAATCCGGCCCGCTTTCCTTCTTCCTCTTTTCCTTCCTTCCGTCTGTCCTCCCTTCCTTCCATCTTTCTTTCCTTTCTTCTCTACCTTCTCTTCCTTCCTTCCATCTGTCCTTACTCCCTTCGTTCCTTCCTTTCTTTCTTTCCTTCCTTCCTTCCTTCCATTTCTTCCATCTTTGCTTCCTGTCTTCTTTTCCTTCTGTCCATGCATCCATCCTTCCTTCCTTCCATCTGTCCTTACTCCCTTCGTTCCTTCCTTCCATCTGTCCTTACTCCCTTCGTTCCTTCCTTCCTCTCTTTCTCTCCTTCCTTCCTTCCTTCTTCCATTTCTACCATTGTTGCTTCCTGTCTTCTTTTCCTTCTGTCCATACATCTATCCTTCTTTCCTTTTCTTCCTTCCATTTTCCCTGCCTCTTATTTTACTTCCTTCCTTCTTTTCTTCCTGATTGAAGGATTCAACCTCTCAGTTTGGCGTCTCTTCATATCTGACATGAATCTGAGACGTTTAGAGAGTCTGACTCTGAACGAAGCATCAGGCCAGATGTTTTCCTCAGCGCTGATGTTGAGTCGTCCGTGAGACTGCTTCCTGCCGCCGCCGCCGCCGCTGCTGCTTCCTGCCGTGTGTTTTCCCTCCAGATGCTCTTCTTCTTCTTCTCCTCCGATGTGAACGTGCATGACCGCCTCATCGCCTCTGATAGGACTGGCTCGGTTAGCGTTGCTCTCCTGTCGAAGGCGTTCTCAGCTCGTCATGAACGAAGCACGACACGCCGTCATGTTGCATGTTAATAAATCACTGAGTGAGTTTACTGCTGCCATGTTGCATTTCATACTGAACATAGTTTACACCACTGATTAGCCTCTGCATGATTTCCTTCCTTCCTTTCTTCATCATATTATAATATTTATGGTAATTTGAGGGTTAATGATATAAAAAACATTATTAAGGGTCATAAATACATTTTTTAGACCAAATTTGGCTTCTTTTATCTAAATAAGTTCAAATTAAGTTGAGTTAAAATGAGAAGAGATGAGTTACTCTATCAGATTCTCATATATTTAAGGAAATTTGAGTTTATAATATCTTCCTCCTCCTCCTCCTCTTCCTCTTCTTCCTCCCCCTCCTCTTCTGTTTCCTCCTCATCATCATCAACCTCATCATACTCCTTTTTCTTCCTCCTCTTCTTCCTCATCATCCTCCTCTTCTTACTCCTCCTCATCCTCCTTCTCCTCTTCCTCCTCCTTTTCTTCCTCATCATCCTCCTCTTCTTACTCTTCCTCCTCTGCTGGTTTTGTTGTCATAGCTTCAACCTGGATGACAGTTGTGTTTATTCACAGTTCAGTACAAAGTCAGCAGAACAGCAGCATCCTCTCATCATATTTACCCAGGCTGTGTTTGCTAACAGTGCTAAGCTAACCACACAGGGGAAGATAACACACACACACACACACACACACACACACACACACACACACACACACACACAGATGCCACAGCAGCAGCAGCAGAAGAGGCAGCGAGATGGAAACAAACATGGCGGACATATTTGAGGGCAGCTCCTGCTCTTTATATTCAGTGTAGCTGCTCTGATGGAGATAGCATCAGAAACACACTTCACTCTGCAGCTGTCAGCCAGAATAGATCCTCCACTTATCCTCTTCCTCTTCCTCCTCCTCTTCCTCTTCCTCATCTTCCTCTTCCTCATCTTCTGCTGCACTTCTGAATATTTAGAGTAACTCAGCTTCTGTAGCGCTGAGAATAAAAAATAAAAAAACAAGACAGATGTTTCAATAAAATGGAGAAGTAGTTAAAAGTCAGACTGGCAGCGCTGGGTGTCAAACATGAGGCCCGTGGGCCAGAACTGGCCCGCCAAGGGGTCCAATTCGGCCCCTTCTTCCTCTTTTCCTCCCTTCCTTCCATCTTTCCTTCCTTTCCTCTCTGCCTTCTATTCCTTCCTTCCGTCTATCCTTGCTCCTTTCCTTCGTTTCTTCCATCTGTCCTTGCTTCCTTCCTTCCTTCCTTCCTGTCTTCTATTCCTTCCTTCCTTCTTCTAACCCTAACCCTTCCATTTCTTCCATCTTTGCTTCCTGTCTTCTTTTCCTTCTTCTTTTACATGCATCCATCCTTCCTTCCTTCCTTTCCTTCCTTCCATCTTTCCTGCCTGTCTTATTTTACTTCCTTCCTTCCTTCTTTCCTTCCATCTTTCTTTCTTCCTTCCTTCCATATGTCCTTCCCTTCCTTCCTTCTTTCTTGTCCTTCCTTCTTGTCTTCTTTTCCTTCCTTCCTTCCTCCCTTCCTTCCTTCCTTCCTTCCTTGCTCCATTACTGGATTTAAACTACTCAGATCAAACTGTTAAAGTTCTCCATTACAATGAAACATCCTGCATTTCAAAGTAAAAGCATATAATTATCAGTATTAAATGTTAAAGTACTCAATGTGCAGAAAATCTTATATTACGTATATTTAATAAATTATTATTATTGAAGCATCAGTACATAAGGGTTAATTAAAGCTCAACATTGCAACCAGAAGTCATTTTTCTTGCAGCATCTGAACACGAGGAGGAAGAGCTCCAGATGATTTGACTTGTTGTTTCAGACTCTTGAACCTTGAGTTGGACGAACTCAAAGCTTCAGAGACAGGTTTTTTGTTTTGTTTTCCAGCTTCAACCAGTGAACCCAGCTGGATGTGATTAAACCTGCCTGACCCTGATTGGCTCCAGAGAGAGAGAGAGAGAGAGAGGAGAGGAGAGGAGAGGAATGGAGGTGTAGTGATGAACCTGGGCCAAGCAAGGAGGCAGAGGGCAGCCAACAACACCAGGACACTTACTACACCACCTGCTACCCTGACAGACTGAGGCAGTGTGTGTGTGTGTGTGTGTGTGTGTCACTTCCAACTAGGAACTCACACACAGATATAACACAAAGGAAACATTTATCCTCATTATCCTTTCATCTATGCATCTTTAAAGTCCGTGTAAAGTCAGAATAAATATGTGTTCTGAGTTTGACATACCACAGAAAAGTGTGTTGTTAATCACCCTGCCAAATTTGAATGATTAAAAAAATCACCAAATATATGAAATTAGGCTTCAAAGTTGTGTAAAAAAATCAGCCTCTTTCTCTGCTCCCAAATGCTAGATCTTTCTGCGGCTAACTCAGCTGCTAGCTCGGCGGCTAGCTTGACGGCTAGCTCGGCGGCTAACTCAGCTGCTAGCTCGACGGCTAGCTCGGCAGCTAAGTCAATGGCTAACTCGACAGCTAGCTCGACGGCTAGCTCGGCAGCTAACTCAACGGCTAGCTCGGCGGCTAGCTCGGTGGCTAACTCGACGGCTAACTCAGCAGCTAAATCGATGGCTAACTCGACGGCTAGCTTGGCGGCTAACTCGGCAGCTAACTCGGCGGCTAGCTTGGCGGCTAACTTGACAGCTAACTCGACAGCTTCCTCGGCGGCTAGCTTGGAGGCTAACTCGACAGCTAACTCAACGGATAGCTCGGTGGCTAACTCTACAGCTGCATATTGGACCGAAAACAGCGCTCACTCACTCCTGGCTTACATCGGAAAAGTTTCTATCTTCCAGGTTGGTGTCATATTAAGTTTCTTTCAGTTTTTAAGTTGATATGTTGAATTTATTTCCACATCCAGCAGCTTCTGATCTACATTAAATCAACTTCTCCCTCATTACAAATATATAAATCCACAAATATTGTTGATTTCTTAAGTTGTAAGTTGCAGCCAGACAGCTAAACAATGAGCTGAACCTCACTATAAAGCTCCGTAAAGCTGCAGCAGAGACATTGAAATATTACACACTGACATTTCATACATCATAATTATGAAAAACATCAATTATAGCTTCTGTAAGAGCTTGAAGACTGATTTCTTCCACTGTAGAGAGAGAGAGAGAGAGAGAGAGAGAGAGAGAGAGAGAGAGAGAGAGAGAGAGAGAGAGAGAGAGAGAGAGAGAGAGAGAGAGAGAGGAGAGAGAGAGAGAGAGAGAGAGAGAGAGAGAGAGAGAGAGAGAGAGAGAGAGAGAGAGAGAGAGAGAGAGAGAGAGAGAGAGAGAGAGCTCAGAGGTTATTCAGGCTGGGATTGTTTGCTTGGCATGTCATCCATCCTTCTCCTCCTCCTCCTCCCATTTTCTGTCTATCTCTGCTGTCTAGTTATGTCATATGTACCTAAAGTAAGGAAAGGAGGAAGGAAAGGAAGGAGGGAGGAAGGAAGGAAGGTAGGAAGGAAAGGAGGGAAGAAGGAAGGAAAGGAGGGAGGAAGGGAAGGAAGGGAAGAAGAAGGAAGGAAAGGAAGGAGGGAGGAAGAAGGAAGGAAAGGAGGGAGGAAGGGAAGGAAGGGAGGAAGAAGGAAGGAAAGGAAGGAAGGGAGGAAGAAGGAAGGAAAGGAAGGACAGATGAAGGAAGGAAGAAAGGAAGGAGGGAGGAAGAAGGAAGAAAGGAGGGAGGAAGGAAGGAAGAAAGAAAGAAAGGAAGGACAGATGAAGGAAGGAAGAAAGGAAGGACAGATGAAGGAAGGAAGAAAGGAAGGACAGATGAAGGAAGGAAGAAAGGACAGAAGGAGGAACATTTACCCTAACAGCTGAACTTAGATCTGAGGAAGGAAGGAAGGACAGAATGAAGGAAGGAAGGAAGGAAGGAAGGAAGGACAGAGGAAGGACCCGGGAGGACAACACAGTCTGTATCTCCCGGTGCACGTTGCATGTTTAAGGGTTAAAAAGCAAACATAAAGGCAGACGTATGAAAAGCATAAAAGGAGCTAAATTAATATAGAGCAAAGTCTAAGCACAGTTTCCTTCTTCCTCTTTTCCTTCCTTCCTGTGTTCTTTTCCTTCCTTCTTTCCTTCCATCTGTCCTTCCTTCCTTCCTTCCTTCCTTCTTGTCTTCTTTTCTCTTCCTTCCATTTGTCCTTGCTCCCTTCCTTGCTCCCTTCCTTCCTTCCTTCTTGTCTTCTCTTCTCTTCCTTCCATCTGTCCATCTGTCCTTGCTTCCTTCCATCTGTCCATCTGTCCTTCCTTCCTTCCTTCCTTCCTGTATTCTCTTCCTTCTCCTCCCTCTTTTCCTTCCTTCCTTCCTTCCTTCTTGTCTTCTTTTCTCTTCCTTCCATCTGTCCTTGATCCCTTCCTTCCTTCTTGTCTTCTCTTCTCTTCCTTCCATCTGTCCTTGCTTCCTTCCATCTGTCCGTCCGTCCTTCCTTCCTTCCTTCCTTCCTTCCATCTGTCCTTCCTCCCAGCTTTCCTTCCTGTATTCTCTTCCTTCTCCTCCCTCTTTTCCTTCATTCCTTCCTTCCTTCTTGTCTTCTCTCCTCTTCGTTCCATCTGTCTTTCTTGCCTTTCTTCCTTCCTTCCTGTATTCTCTTCCTTCTCCTCCTTCTTTTCCTTCCTTCCTTCCTTCCTTCCTTCCTTTTAGTGATCCGGCCCACATCAGATCAAATTGTGCTGTATGTGGCCCTTTAATGAAGATGAGTTTGACACGCCTGCTTTAGATGCATCTTAAAAGTATCTGCAGACTCAGCTTGTTGTCTCCATGATGAGGTGGGAGGATCTGATGGGTGTGTTGGTGTTGAAGTTCTGACATATATCATCATTTTCCATCATTTCTATCAATCATTGGCATGCACTGGTCAAACTAGGCTTTGTGGTCATTGCAAGGCCGCACCAAATCTTGGTTTAGACCAGGCGGGGAGTTCCTGTCCTCTGAAATGAAGCCAATGCGGAAGTAACTTAGAGCTGCATTCTATCAAAAGGCCACCAGGGGGCGACCGTCTCTATAAAAGTCAATGGAGAATTCACCAACTTCTCACTTGATTTCTAACCTCAGTAAACGTTTTCAAAATGTGTTTATGGTCTCAATCGCTAGTTTAAAGCCTTCTTCAATGCAGTATGATGTTCATTTGGGACATTTTGGCCTCTCCCTGATTTTATATGTGACGATAAAGCAGGGTATGCATTAGGGCGTGGCTACGCTTCTCTCCTAAATTCCTTCCTCTTTTCATCCTTACTCCTTTCCTTCCTTCCTTCCTTCCTTCCTTCCTCCTTACTCCTTTCCTTGCTTCCTTCCTTCCTCCTTACTCCTTTCCTTCCTTCCTCCTCCCTCCTTATTCCTTTCCTTCCTTCCTCTTGTCCTTTCTTCCTTCTTTCCTTCTTCCCTCCTTACTCCTTTCTGTCCTTCCTCTTTTCCTCCTTCCTCCTTTCCCTCATTCTATCCTTCATTCCTTCTCTCCTTCCTCTTTTCCTCCTTCCTTCTATCCTTCCTTGACCTGAGGACAACAGGAGGGTTAAAAGTGCAGTAAAAAAACATTGAAACTAACTTTTTTATCGTGGAAAATGCGATGAAACGTTGATTTAAAGGAATTTCTCTGGATGCATCTTTAAACATATATATATATGTGTGTGTGTGTGTGTGTGTGTGTGTGTATATGTGTGTGTGTGTGTGTGTGTGTGTGTATATGTGTGTGTGTGTGTGTGTGTGTGTGTGTATATTTGTGTGTGTGTGTATATATTTGTGTGTGTGTGTGTGTGTGTGTGTGTGTGTTGCTTACATAACTTGCTGCCAATCACTGCACCATGCGGCGAGGTGATCAATTCAACGCCTCCCTTCAATTATTCAGCCCTCCTACCTTCACAGCGGGTCGCAGCGAGAGCGGGTCGCACGTCACCCCCCCTCCCCCCCTCTCCGACTCCCCACTGCCCCCCTCCCCTCCCCCTCCCGGTCATTAACCTCGCCGCCGAACCAGAAAACGCCAACCAGGGACGACGAGACAGGGACCTCCAGCATCCCTGAGGATCCAGCTTCCGGGTTGCTTCCCCTCCCATCGCGTCCCGAGGCCCAATCACTTCCTCCTGAATAATTCAGCGTGTTCATCAGCTGTAATCTGATTATTCACCGCCTCTCAAATATGAATAATGAAGGAGCAGAGCCGCCCGCCATTTCCATATTGTCGCCTCCGTCTGTGTTTGTGTGTGTGTGTGTGTGTGTGTGTGTGTGTGTGTGTGTGTCTGAGTGGACGAGGACAGATGGACAAACAGATACGAGGACAGACTGATGGAGGAGAGGAAGTGACTGGTTTCCTCTTCGTCTTCCAGGTTTCTGCACTTCACTTCCTAACTACTCAGAGTCTTGTGTGTCTCCGTCCTTCCTTCCCTCCATCTTTCCTTCATCTTCTTTTTCTTTCTTTCTTTCTTTCTTTCTTTCTTTCTTTCTCCTTCTTTCTTTCTTCCTTCCTTCCTTGTATTCTTTTCCTTTCCTTCTTTGTTTCCTTCTCTCCATCCTTCCTTCCTTCCATCTTTCCTTCATCTTCTTTTTCTTTCTTTCTTTCTTTCTTTCTTTCTTTCTTTCTTTCTTTCTTTCTTTCTTCCTTGTATTCTTTTCCTTTCTTCCTTTCTTCCTTTCTTACTTCTTTCCTTCTTTGTTTCCTTCCCTCCGTCCTTCCTTCCTTCCATCTTTCTTTCCTTCCTTCCTTTCCTAATCCCTTTTCCTTCCTTCCGTCCTCCCTATCTCCCTTCCTTCCTTCCTTCTTCCCTTCCATCTTTTTAATGATCCGGCCCACATGAGATCAAATTTGGCTGTATGTGGCCCTTGAACAAAAATGAGTTTGACACCTCTGGACGAGGACAGATGGACAAACAGATACGAGGACAGACTGACGGAGGAGAGGAAGTGACGGGTTTCTTCTTTGTCTTCCAGGTTTCTGCACTTTACTTCCTAACTACTCAGAGTCTTGTGTTCTTCATAAAGAAATAGATTTTAAAACTTAAATCAATCCAATCCATGAACTAGTGATGCTACAGAAAGGTTTAGAAGGTGCACTGTAAAATTACTGTTATACTGTTTATATTATACACCAGGGGTGTTAAACATGAGGCCTGTGGGCCAGAACCGGCCTGCCGAGGGGTCCAATACGGCCCACTTTCCTCCTTCCTTCCTTCCTTTTTTTCCTGTTTTCCTTCTGCCCTTCCATCTGTACCTCCTCCCTTCGTTCTTTCTTCCCTGTCTTCTTTTCCTTCCTTCCATCTGCCCCTCCATTTGTCCTTCCTCTCATCTTTCCTTCCTTCCTTCTTTCATGTCGTCTTTTCTTTCCTTCCTTCCTTCCTTCCTTCCTCTCATCTATCCTTCCTTCCTTCTTTCATGTCGTCTTTTCTTTCCTTCCTGCCCTTCCATCTATACTTCCTCCTTCTTCCTTCCTTCCTTCCATCTTTCCCTTTCCTTCTTCTTTTTAGTCTTCTCTTCCTTCCTTCCATGTGTACTTCCAGTCTTCTCTTCCTTCTCCTCTTCTTCCTTCTTTCCTTCCTTCCTTCCTCCTTCTGCCCTTCCATCTGTACTCCCTCCCATCTTCTTTCCTGTCTTCTTTTCCTTCCTTCCTTCTCCTTCCGTGTATCCATTTTGACCCGTCTCATAAAAAGTGTGTATCCTAACTCAGTTAAATCTTGATGAATGTTTCCAGAGAAGCAGAGAGACTGTAACACTGCTCCATGTGTCTGATTCGTCTGTACGTCTGTCAATCAATCAATCAAAGCTGTTGCAGTCCGAGCCGTTGCTATGACGCTTGTGGCTCTTTCGTGTCAGCAGCTGTCAACATGCTAACGGTTAGCTGTCAACATGCTAACGGTTAGCTGTCAACATGCTAACGGTTAGCTGTCACGCTGTAGACAGAGTCGCTCCTGGAAGCTTCGTCCGGCCTTCAGCAATAAAAACTAGTACGCTTCATTTTCAGTCACGCACGATGGAAATACTGATATATAAAATATTATATTAACCCTCCTGTTGTCCTCGAGTCAAGGAAGGAAGGGAGGAAGATAGAAGGAAGGAAGTATGGAAGGAAGGAATGATGGAAGGAGGAAGGATGGAAGGAAGGAAGAATGATGAAGTGAGGAGGAAAGGAGGAAGGAAGGAAAGACAGAAGGAAGGAAGGAATGATGGAAGGGAGGAAGGATGGAAGGAAGGAAGGAAAGATGGAGGACGGAAGGATAGAAGGAAGGAAGAAGGAAGGAAAGAAATATGGAAGGAAGAGAGGAAGAAGGAAGGTAGGAAAGATTTAAAGACGAAGGAGGGAAGGAAGGAATGATGGAAGGAAGGAAGAAGGAAGGAAAGAAAGATGGAAGGAAGGAAGAAGGAAGGAAAGGAGGAAGTAGAAAGGAAGGGAAGGTATGAGAAGTATGAGAAAAAGGTAGAAAAAGAGTGCAGCATAAAAATGACCTTTGACCCCGTCGCTGAGAAAGAGGTTTGGGTGAGTAGCCTCTTTAAACTTCCTGTCGTCCTCCCGGGTCAAATTGATCCCGTCTGTTTTGACTGTTCCTTCCTTCCTTCCTTCTTTCCTCCCTTCCTCCTTCTTTCCTTCCTTCTTCTTCCCTCTTTTCCTTCCTTATTCCTCCCTTCCTTCCTTCCCTCCTTCCTTCTTTCCTTCCTTCTTCTTCCCTCCCTCCCTCCCTTCCTTCCTTCCTTCCTTCCTTCCATCCTTCCTCCCTTCCTCCCTCCCTTCTTTCCTCCCTCCTTTCCTTCCTTCTTCCTCCTTTCCTCCCATCCTTCCTCCCTCCCTTCTTTCCTTCCTTCCTTCCTTCCTTCCTCCTTCGTTTCCTTCCTTCCTTCCTCCAATCCTTCCCTCCTCCCTCTTTTCCTCCCTTCTTCCTCCCTTCCTTCCTCCATCCCCCTTTCTTCCTTCCTTCCTTCCTTTCCTTCCTCCCTCCCTCTTTTCCTTCCTTCTTTCTCCCTTCCTTCCTTCTTCCCTTCCTCTTCTTCCCTCCTTTCCTTCCTTATTCCTCCTTTCCTTCCTTTCCTTCCTCCATCCTTTCTCCCTCCCTTCCTTCCTTCCATCCTTCTTTCTCCCTTCCTCCTTTCCTTCCTTCTTCCTCCTTCCATCCTCCCTCCCTTCCTCCCTCCCTTCCTTCCATCTTCTTCTCCCTTCCTCTTTCCTGCCTTCTTCCTCCCTTCCATCCTCCCTCCCTTCCATCCTCCCTTCCTCCCCTCCCTTCCTTCCTTGCTTTAATCAACTGGCTACCTGCTGTCAGTGTTTGGGGTCGGATGAGTTTCCTCTGAAAGTCTAACTGAGTTGCTGCTGAGTCAGAGCTCTTAAACTCAGACAAATGCTTCTTTTTTTTTTCTTTTTTTTGGGGGGGTGAAAAACTAGAGGAAGCTTCTAATGTGAGCAGAGTCACAGCTGCTGCGGCAAAACATGACGGATGAGTATCACAGCGGTCGTTCATTTCCAGGAAGTCATGAGGAAGGATTTCCTTTTTTAAGCACCAGCAGCAGCAGCAGCAGCAGCAGTAGAGTATTTCCCCCCACACACTATATTTAAATATATTTCACACACCAGGAACTTTAACTAATGATAACTTTGGGTGGAGAAGAGGAGGAGGAGGAGGAGGAAGAGGAGGAGGAGGAAGAGGAGGAGGAGGAAGAGGTGTGGTGATGAAAACTCTTATAGTGACCTGAAAAGTTAGTCTGACAAAAGTAAAGACCAACATACCTGTGTCTTTAAGCTTTAAGCCTTCCTTCCTTCCTTCTTCCTTCCTCCCTCCCCCCCTTCCTTCTTCCTTCCTTCCTTCCTTCTCCTTTCCATCCTTCCCCCCCTTCCCTCCTTTCCTTCCTTCTTTCCTCCCTCCCCCCTTCCTTCTTCCTTCCTTCCTTCCTTCCTTCCTCCTTTCCATCCTTCCCCCTTCCCTCCTTTCATTCCTTACTTCTTCTTCCCTTCCTTCCTCATTTCCTTCCTTATTCCTCTTTTCATCCTTCCCCCTTCCCTCCTTTCCTTCCTTCCTTCTTCCTTCTTCCTCCCTTCCTTCCTACTTTTCTTCCTTCGTCCTCCCTTCCTTCCTTCCTCCCTGCCTCCTTTCCTTCCTTCCTTCTTCCTCCCTTCTTCCTACTTTTCTTCCTTCTTCCTCCCTTCCTTCCTTCCTCCCTCCCTCCTTTCTTCCTTCCTTCTTCCTCCTTCCCATCCTTCCTCCTGCCTTCCTCCTTTCTTCATCCTTCTCCCTTTCTTCATTCTTCCTCCCTTCCCTTCCTCCATTCCATCCTTCCTCTCTCCCTCCCTCTTTTCTTCCTTCTTCCTCCCTTCCTTCCGTTTTCCTCGCTCACTTGAGGACAACAGGAGGGTTAAGTCAATCTCTCTCTCTGTGTGTGTGTGTGTGTGTGTGTGTGTGTGTGTGTGTGTGTGTGTGTGTGTGTGTGTGTGTGGGGTGTGTGTGTGTGTGTGTGTTGTCTGACCCAGAAGGATGAACACACGCTGAGACTTCATTCATCAGTAATTGCTCTCCCACATTGTATTGTTGACCTTTGACCTGTCGGCATTCAGACCTGACACATATGGCTGCTTTATGTTCCTTCAGTCTGTCATTAAGGAGGAGGACACACACACACACACACACACACACACACACACACACATACCAATTTTCAAACTGGGACTCAGTCATTAATCTACAGTGTGTTCATCTCTGAGGATTTTCATATCGATTCATCTATTGATCATTTTCTCGATTGTTTGATCAATAAAAATGGCGGTAAAATATCTGTTAGAGCTCCCTAAAGCCTCTAACCCTTAAACAGACAACGTGCACCAGGAGATACAGACTCTTTAACCTTTGTGTTGTCCTCCCGGGTCCTTCCTCTGTCCTTCCTTCCTTCCTTCCTTCCTTCCTTCCTTCCTTCCTTCCTTCCTTCCTTCCTTCCTTCCTTCCTCAGATCTAAGTTCAGCTGTTAGGGTAAATGTTCCCTCCTTCTGTCCTTTCTTCCTTCCTTCATCTGTCCTTCCTTCTTCCTTCCTCCCTCCTTTCCTTCTTCTTCCTCCCTCCTTTCCTTCCTTCTTCCCTCCTTTCCTTCTACCTTCCTTCCTTCCTCCCTCCTTCTTTCCTTCCTTCTTCCCTCCTTTCCTTCCTTCCTTCTTTCCTTCATTCCTTCCTTACTTGAGGTGCAAATGACATAACTAGTAAGGTCTGTTTAAGGGTTAAAATATCTTCACCATCAGTATGATAAAGAAAAACATTATATAATCACATATGAGGACTTGACACCAGATCATTTTGTGCATTTTTGCCATCTTCTTTTGAATGATTCACTGGTTGTAAAATGTATATATATAAATTTATATAAAAAAATATAAAGTATATAGTGACATATGTGTGTGTTCTCATATACAAGAAAGAAAAGGAGGGAGGGAGGAAGGATGGAAAAGAGGAATAAAGGAAGGAAAGGAGGAAGGAAGGAAAGATGGAAGGACGGAAGGATGGAAGGAAGGAAGAAGGAAGGAAAGGAGGAAGGTAGAAAGGAAGGGAAGGTATGAGAAGTATGAGAAAAAGGTAGAAAAAGAGTGCAGGTAGTGGAGGTAGGAAGGATGGAAGGGAAGAAAAGGAGGGAGGAAAGGAGAGAGGGAGGAAGGAAGGAGGGAAGGAAGGAGGGAAGGGAGGAAAGGAGGAAGGAAAGGAGGGAGGAAGAAAGGAGGGGAGGAAGAGTGAGAGTATGTGTGAGTGTGTGTGTGTCATTTGTGTATCGGAGCTGTAAACCACTGGATTGTCTGAGTGAGTGTGTGTGTATGTATATGTCTGTGTATGTGTGTATGTGTGTATGTGTGTGAGTGTGTGAGAGTGTGTGTGTGTGTGTATGTGTGTGTGTGAGTGTGTGTGTGTGTGTGTGTGTGTGTGTGTGAGTGTGAGTGTGAGTGTGTGTGTGAGTGTGAGTGTGAGTGTGTGTGGTGTGTGAGTGTGTGTGTGTGTGTGTGTGTGAGTGTGAGTGTGAGTGTGTGTGACTCGTGTATCGGAGCTTGAAACCACTGGATTGTCTGTAAACATTAACACACACACACACACACACACACACACACGTACACACAGGAAGTGTTGCACTGTGTCTTTGATGTGTCAGAGCGCGAGTACTTCACTGCCCCGCCTAGAAAAACGGAACGAATCAGAGGATTAGGGAGGCCTGGGAGACACTGCAGGGTGTGTGTGTGTGTGTTTGTTGTGTGTGTGTGTGTGTGTGTGTGTGTGTGTAGTCTGGGGGGGGGGGTCACGCTATGTTTGGTGCCCTGATTGCTGATCCACTTCCTCTTCATCAAAGAGACGAGAGGAGAGGAAGAGTGACGCTGGAGAGCCGGGTGGGATTTGAGATGTGACAGTGTGATGGAGGGGTGAGGGGTGAGGGGGGGGGGGTCATGTTTTGGCGATTAGGAAGGCGGGTCACTTCCTCTTCCTGTTAACACTATGGGGAGGGGGGGGGGGT